>NC_050449.1:37245313-37402813 GCF_903995425.1 Onychomys torridus | reverse complement strand
GAACAATAAGACAGTCAAGCTGCAGATCTGGCAGTTGCTGGGAGGGGAGGAGATGGGGGGAAGACATGTCTCTTAAGTTAAACTTGGAGGCCAGAGAAACAGGGAGAAAGCCCAGAGTGTTTGAGAAAACATGTTTAGGAGTCCCAAGCCAAGGATCTGAGTTGAAAGGATACCCAGTTCTAGACTCTTGTATGTATCCCAGGACAAAGGATTGCATCAGTGATTAGAAATAGAAACATAGGCAGCTTGTTTAAGAAAGGGAAAGGCAAGAATGTGAGAGGGCAGTGAGCCGAGGAAAGAGCCCCCAAGCACTTGGGCCATGGAGCCCCCCATGGCCCTTCACAAGACATTTACCTAACACTTGCCCCACCCATTTGTGTGACTTGAGCCTATTTTTAAATACTGGCTTTTACTTTCAAATAACCTTGGGGAATCTGTCGGTGGGACTGAGGGCCCACACTGGCCATTTTGCTATATATATATCCCTCCTTGCCTCATGCTTCCGTCATTCCCGTCTGCCTCTTCCTGGTGAGGACACTAGTAGGCTCAGCGCAGATGTCAGTCCATGGTGAGAGCTTCCTTAGAGCTGTCTTCTTGCTTCTGTGCTCTTTACAGCAGCGGCCTCTTGGGTAGAAACAAGCGTGGTAAGGAGTCATCTATGATTTACGGCTTTCTCACCAGCACATGGCTCTTTCATTTCAAGGGTGATGGCCTGGAAAGCAGTGGGGGGAGGGACCGAGAAGAAGGTCTGCGGCACAGGATGTGAGTGAAGCTCCTCAAATTCCAAAGCCCCCCCCCCCCCCCAGCATCTCACTGATCTTTTCAGCAGCCCTTTCTCTAGTCATGGCATCTGTGGGAGCCCAGCTGGGAGACCCACATTTTACCCCCAGGGTACGCTTGAGGAGTGAGGGATAAGAGATTTAGATAGAAGAACAGAGGGGAGAGAAACAGGAACACAGGACAGCCTCGGGAGGGCCTGGGTCAACATCCACCAGCCACTCTGTCTCTTCTAAAGGGCTATTTATAGGAATGCCAAGGGGTGGCGCAAATGATCTCTCTCTAGTTCAGCCAAGTGTAGACCCTTCCAATCACCTAGAAACCATGCACATGGTCAAGCCATCCTCTAATGCAGCTCTGCTGGGTAAAGCAATCTCAGATCTCACTAGGAAACCTCTGTGGGCCTCCATCACACACATCCCCATTTCACAATGAGGAAACACAGCCTCCTGGAGTCTAAAAGGCTCACCCAAGTCACTGCTCCTGACACCGATGTGGAACATCAGGTTGATTGTAGCAGAAACAGAGCTGAGGTACTAGTCTATGTTGAGTTGGGGACATGGTAGCTTAGAGGGTTCAGCTTTGCTTCTTGGCTCTTGAGCATGCAGGGATGGGGATGGGGATATGAAGTCAGTGGGGACTCCAGAGCCTTGACTTCTGCATGACTATTTCTTCCTCTGGGGGCTGCTTTCTTCAGCATGGGCCTGGATCTCCTCACTCAGTATCTGTCCCTCTCTCAGAGAGCTGGGCTAGCAGGTGTAGGTTCGAGTTCTTGAGGCTTAGGCCACGGCCATTTCTCCGTGCCCTTGGCTGGGAGGGTGTGTGTTTTCTTTCTCCTGGTTTAGACCTGCTTTCCTCTAGCATCTCTCGGCCTTGCAGGAGCCTGGTGAGGTCTGTTGTTTTTCCAGCCTCAGGGTGTCTATCTGTGAACCAGGCTGGTGGGTGTCTAACCAGCCTACCTCAGGCCTGCCTCAGAGCTGTCAGAAGCCTACCCTCTGTGCCCTCCCTTATCCTGGCCCTGCAGAGAATAAGCCACCTGCTAGGGATATTTTCAGACACAGCTTAATTAAATAAATCATGACGGGAAATCGACAGCATTGTGACAGATCCCCGGTGCCCGGCTCCTCGGAAGGCCCGGAGCTGGTTTCTGAGAGGGCTGGGGATGTTGCAGGCTCTGTGCCAGGCCCTTCCCTGTCTGCCTGGCTAAATTCAGCTCCAGACCAAGGCTTCCTTCTCTCCCCAGGAGGAGCCTGGCTTCCCTGCTGCGGGAAGCTGTCCCCATTTGCTGCCCCCTTGGAGCAGTTCTGGGTTTCTTCTGCATCTTTGTGTGCTGACCTGGTGCCCATTTTTAAAGAACATTACATTAGTTGGGCTCCTGCCTGGAATAGGGTGTGTTGGAGGCCTGAGGGATGAGCTTTTTGACTTGACGGCGGCGGGAACATACTTGTGAAGGAAAGTATGGACCTGTGATAAGATCAGTGCCTGCCGCTGGGAAGAGGGAGCCTCAGGCCAGTTGGGGAGCTGGAGAGAGGCCCATGACCTTTGCTCTCTCTCTCTTTTGCTCCCATTTCCTTCCCTTTCTCTGTTAGTCTTTCTCAAATAAGCTCTCCAACACTAGTG
This sequence comes from Onychomys torridus, assembly GCF_903995425.1. Taxonomy (NCBI): domain Eukaryota; kingdom Metazoa; phylum Chordata; class Mammalia; order Rodentia; family Cricetidae; genus Onychomys; species Onychomys torridus. The sequence goes on along the minus strand of NC_050449.1, from coordinate 37,400,416 downwards.
TCTGTATCAGGCACCAGAGCACAGAAATGTTCCCATCTTAGTTGATAAGTTCCAATATGTAAGAGCTAATTCTCTTTGATTCTCTCTCTCTCTCTCTCTCTTTTACACACACACACACACACACACACACACACAGCCTTATGTCGTATATCCCAAGCCTACTTGGAACTCACCATGTAGCCAAGGTTGGCCTTGCATTTCTGGCCTTCCCTCTACATACTGAGATTAAAGGCTTGTGCTACCATGCCTGGTTTACGTGGTGATGGGTTTGAACCTAGCCCTTCATGCGTACCAGGTGTGCATTCTTCTGGCTGAACTACATCCACAGCCTCAGTCACCGTTGTGTTAAAGCTATATTGGAAGGAGGAGAAAAGAGTACGTGAAAACCGGCCTTGGAAGGTGGAGGCTGGTGGATCTGGACTTCAAAGCCAGTCCTCAGCTACAAAGCAAGTTCCATACTTAAAACAAAACAAAACCCCACCCCCGATAAGCCTATGTGGTTCTAAAAGCCAGATAAGAATTCTTTCTTCTTCTTTCCTCTTTCAAGTGTGTGAGCGTGCGTGAGTGCTGGCGTGCATGCTGGCGTACATGCTTGTGTGCATGTCAGGCAGAGGACACCTTTCAGGAGCTGGTTCTCTCTTTCTACCATGAATTTCAGGGACTGAATTCAGGTCACTGGGTTTCAAGCCATCGCTTTGACCTGCTCAGCCATCTTTCCATCCTAGACACACATTCTCATATATTCCCACACTGACAGATGAGTCCTTTTTTTTTTTTTAATCTTAAAGTGACCTGGTTTAGACACTGCGTGAGTGCCTGTGTTAATCCACAATCCAGTACTGTGAAAAGGTATCTGATACAATTACGTTATAAAGAGGAAACAGCTATCCTTTGTTGATAATTTCAGTTTTTGGTTCTCGATCCTCAGCTCCGATGCTCCAGGCCTGTGGGAGCAGAGTACATCATGGCAGGAAGCATATGGGGTAGGGGTGAGTGGGGTGGAGTAAGGGCAGGGTAGGGGTAGATTCTGTTCCCCTCATAGCATTCAGAAAGCAGAGGAGAAATTGCCAAGGCCCCCATATCCCCTCCAAGAGCACACCCCTCCAGGGACCTAACCTCCTGACTAGGCTTTCCCAGATGAAAGTTTTACCAGCTCCTGACAGTGTCACAGGCTGGGGACCACATCTTCAGCACAGTAGCTCCTGGGACCATTTGAAATCTACACCATCACAGTGTTACAATTTATGAAGTGTTCCTAAAAAGGCAGGTGTGTTGAAGGCTTGAACCCCAGCTGGTGGCCTTAGAGGGAGATGACAGGATCCTGAGGCCATTGCCCAAGGATGAGTTCCTACTGAATGACTGATAGGAGCACCCTGGTTGGAGAAGTCACTGAGTATGTGCCTTTGAAGGGCATATCTTGCCCGTGTCCCTTTCTGTCTGTCTGTCTCTCTGCTTCCTGGCTTCCACAAGGCCAGCAGTTTTCCTCTGTGGTGTCCTGATGTTTCTGCTGGGCTCGGGCCTAGAGCAATGGAGCTAGCTGATCATAGACACCTCTGAAGCTGTGAGCCAAGATTAAGGGGGCTGGAGAGATGGCTCAGTGGTTAAGAGCATTGATTGCTCTTTGGGAGGACTCGGGTTCAATTCCTAGCACCCACATGGCAGCTCACAACTGTCTGTAACTCCAGTTCCAGGGAACCAGACTCCCATGGCAAAACACCAATGTACATAAAAAAAATTAACTAAAAAAAGATTAAAAATTTTATTATTATTGTGCATATGATGTTAGTCCTGTGAGAGCGCGCGCGCGTGCACACACACACACACACACACACACACACACACACCAAGGCTCACTCTCAAAAATCAGTTCTCTCCTTCTACTATGGGTTCTGGAGAGTGATACCAGATCACCAGGCTAGTACAGCCAGCACTTTCACCCACTGAGTCATTTTGCCCCAGAAAAAAAGCACTGTGTCGGGACCTTGTTCCCAAGGGTCCCAGTTTCCAGAACCATGAGAAATAAGATTCTTCTGTTCATATATGTGTGTGTGTGTGTGTGTGTGTGTGTGTGTGTGTGTGTGTGTGTGTGTTGTTATGATGGTACATGTGCTTTGTTTTCTGTTGCTGAACCTGTGCCATGGCAAGTCACATGTTCTCAAGAGCTTGACCAGTTATGAGTCCATTAGGAGACTGCCCATTACAGAAAGAAATCTTGTTCCATAATCAACCAAGGCTGATAACAGGCATCTGTGGTGGAAACACAGCCACAATGCTTAGAAGGCAATTTGACAGGTTGTCAGGCAGAGAAATAGGACTGAGACCACATCTCCATGACAGATGACAGCAGTGACCTCTCACTGGGACTTATGACCTCTCTAAGCCATGGTATTTTGTCCTGGCTTATGGTACCAGGTGTGTACCGGAGTAGGCTTGAAACCAACTGAAACTGCACCTATAACAATTGTACCACTTTTGCATCAGTAGTACACCTTAGTACTGAAGCACATGGTGTCCATAGCTGTTGGTGACAGTTCTCTCCCAGAAGTTCACACAGTGTCCTAAGACACTGTGAACCTAGCCAGCAGGAAGGGAGATTCTGGTTCAGTCCCAGTCCAATTTCTCTCTGTCTTTGGCGATGGGATCTTACTATCTAGTTTTAGCAGGTGACCAACAGCAGTGGCAATAGCTTGTATGGTGTGGGAGATCGGGGTCTTCCTGGATAACAACTCCTGGTGAGGTTAGCCTACCCTTGGCACTGGGATTTTCAATAGAGAACTATGCGGCTTCTGGGCATGCCCTTCCTGCTCATACAGAGTAATTTCACTTAAATTCCATAATCGTTAGCTTTGCTGTTCTTCCAGATGTTTTTACAAGCCTGCAAGGCACTCAGGGGTTAACATTATACCAAGAAGCCTTTTCACAGAGAGTGGGTAGGATCTGAAGCCTATCATCATCCATTCTAAGTGCCTGCCAGTTGGTCACAAGCAGCTAAGGGGATACAAAAAGAGGTGGTAAGGTTTAATTTAGCGCAAGATGGTCTCTTTCTTGTATGAGTTGTTTTGTTAAAGGGCAAGGTTTGGTACAGCAGCACTGGTGGAGGACGCTGCCTCATTGTAGTTCTTCGCAATGCACAGTCATTTTCTGGGAGCTCTCCCTCCTTCCTTATCTTCCTTAGCCTCCACAGGGCCTCTGCAGAGCTGCCCACCCCTGACAGTTTTAGTAGGGCCAGCTTGCACTGCTTGGCCTGCCTTAGGCCTAATAAGAAGCAGGTCATGCTCTAGCCTGCCCTGCCTGCTTCTGGAGTCACCTCCCCAGTTCTGGTAGGCTCTGGGTCAGCACTGTGGGCCTAGACTTTCCACTAGATACACCTGGCTGCTTAAAGGGCCTGGGGCTAGGTGAGCAATCTTTACCCCTAGTATTGGGAGAGAAATGTACACAGCACACTCTGGGGGAATAAATGCCCGCACCTAGGTGGAGCTTAATCTTTACTTGCAAGAGGTTCCTGAGGCTTAGAGTTTTCCAGAAACTATCATAACATTTGGCTTTCTGTTAATTTTTTCCTAGGAACTTGAGTTCGCCATATTTGCCTTTGAGCTGCTTTGCCCTTCTCTTGTCCCCTCTTGATTGCTTTAGCACTTTACAGACGCAACTGACAAGCTGGTCTACGTTATTTGGGTCTGCCAAAGCCTCTCCTACCTCCTAAAGATCACATCTCAACAGAGGGCTCAACAAAGCCACTTAAAGCCCCATACCAGTCCCGTGGAGCCTACTGAATCAAGCAACCTCTTTCTTAATTCTCCCACGAACACCGTCCTGTCTGGTCTGGCGAACAAGCATCACACATGGCCCGATCGCTTTCGGTTCCTTCAGTAAAACTTGCCATTCCTCTTTTGTCTTTCAGGTCGGCTATTCATCAATAGCTGAAAACAAAGGACCATCAGGCATCCTTAAAGGCTCCTCTGAGCCAGTCTGTAGGGGCTGCTATCCCTCTTACTGCCTCAGGTCAGCAGCTTCGGCACTCAGCCTGACCTCACCCACCCTCACTGCAATCACCACCAGGTCGTCAGAGGCTCTTCCACTGCTTCAAGTCATTCCCAGTTCAATTGGTTCAGATGCTGAGTGTCCCCTGATCGTCATGCGGTCTCATAGTAGACCATTATTAAGGCCCCCGTCTGCATGCCAAATCATGGATTTTCCTATGTCTGTATTAAAAGCTGGACCTGAGGGGCGTCTTCTATCACGTCTGCCCTCCTTCCTGCCTCTTCACTGTCCAGTTCTCCCCATGAGTCCCAAGTCTTTGGATCCAGGCAGGGCTGTTGAGCACAGATCTCATTCATCTGTGCTCTCATTTCCTTGCATCTTGCCAACTGTATGAAGGGCAAGCCAGCAGCTCCATCTCATCCTGAGAAAAGGATTTGCTGCCAAACCAGAGGATCATGCAGCAGGCAGCATCCAGTGTCCTTTTTTTGCTTGGTCATTCTGCCCTTGGGTGGGCAAGTTCTTTCTGGGAAGATAGCTGAACTTGAGTTGCATGTGGGTGACCACAAGAAAGGCCACACAGCTAACACCACAGTCTGATTACCCTGTAAGTGCTACTTTCAGGGAGTGCAATGTAGTCTCCAGCTCAGCAGCAGTTTTGGAGACATCTCATAGGTACATGGTGACATCATTCATCATTCCACCTCACACTAAGTAGAAGAAGATAGCCGTCCTGGGGCTTTCCCTAACGACACTGTACTCTCAGGTGGGGTAGATGGGGTTGCATGTCCTACAGCTCACTTCAGGAAGCATGCAAGCCCTACCACGGCAAGGAGGCAGGTCATCCCATGCCGAATGGGGAAAGGCAGTCCTATTGGTACTGTCCATTCCCTGATGCTCCACTTCCACATGGATCAGCCTCATCCGCATGTCCCAGAACCCACTGCAGGAACCACACAGCTGCTCCTCCCCTGCTCATCTCTGGTTTTCTTGGTCTCTGCTCGGGTGCCAATTATTCAGTGTGACTCTTCTGGGAAGATCTGAATGAACACCTTTTCCCTCCAGACTGGGCACCAACGACAGATCGAGAAATGATGTCACCCAAGTCTACTTTAGTGAACCAGTGAGTTCATTGGAGTGTCTGACTCAAAGATAACTGTGTCCAAGCCGGGTGGTGGTGGCATACACCTTTAGTCCCAGCACTCGGGAAGCAGAGGCAGGTGGATCTCTATGAGTTCAAGGCCAGCTGGGCTACAGAGTGAGTTCCAGGACAGGCTCCAAAGCTAAACAGAGTACCCTGTCTCAAAAAAACCAAATGTGTGTGTGTGTGTGTGTGTCTGTATCCAAAGAGCCTACCCCAGCTTCGATGTGACTCATGAGAGCCACAAGTCTGGACCAGTGTACACAACTTGCAGGTGGCTTGTCTGGCTGGAGTCCCCTCACCCCAGCAATGCTTACTGTCTCTATAACCATGAGGGAGTGAGCCCCCTGAATCTTAGAACTTTCAAGAGCCCCCCTCCATGTCTTATAAATAGTGTTTCCTAAGTTTCCTTCATTTTCTGAGTCTCAAGAGTCTGTCTCCTCCCTCTAGGAAAGAACATTCAAATTTGGAGGAAGTAATTACCCACGAGACAGGTACTGCCTTCTCTGGGTCGTTTCCCTATTTGTTTCATGGTGGAGTTGAATTTAGTGCTTGGGACCATAGATTTAGACAGACTGTATGACAGAACAGGTGAAATGGAATTGAAATTAGGAGGGTGCATCACATGTGGTGAGCCGGGGATCCTTTTCTTAATTTTTTATGTATGCGTTTGTACTGAGTTGTTATATATAATGTATGTTACTATGACTTACAATTTAAAAAAAAGAAGTGAGGATGGATGATATGGCTCACTGTATAAAGGGGCTTGCTGCCAAGCCAGATGATTTGAGTTTGATCCCCAGGACCCACATTGTAGAAAGAGAGAACTAACTCTGGCAAGTTGTCCTCTGATCTCCACACACTCACACACACACACTCACAAGTGATGGATTATTCAAAACAAACAAACAAACAAAAAAACCCCAAAAAACAAAAAAAAAAACTTGGGCATCTTGGAAATCAGTGTGGTGGTTCCTCAGAAAGATAAGAATTGATCTACTGCCAGGCATGCCTTTAATCCCAGCACTTGGGAAGCACAGCCAGGCAGATCTCTGTGAGTTTGAGGCCAGCCTGGACTACCAAGTGAGTTTCAGGAAAAGGCGCAAAGCTACACAGAGAAACCCTGTATTGAAAAGCAAAAAAAAAAAAAAAAAAAAAAAAATTGATCTACCTCAAAATCTAGCTGTACCACTCTTGGGTATATACCCAAAGGAGAGACCATCCTACTATAGAGACACTTGCTCAACCATGTTCCTTGTTGTTCTATTCATAACAGGCAGACATTTACACAATTTACTAAAATGACATTATGAAATTTGCAGGTAAAATGGATGGAACTAGAAAAAATCATCCTGAGTGAGGTAACTCAGACCTAGAAAGACAAATATGGTATGTTTTAGCTTATACAATGATGTTAGCTGTTAAGTCATTGATAAGCAAGCTGTATTCCACACCACCACAGAGCTTAAGGAGAGAGTAAGGGACTAGGGAGGAATAGATCTCCCTAGAAGAGGGGGAGGAGGAAATAGAATAGACAGTTTATGAGTGTGTGTGTGTGTGTGTGTGTGTGTGTGTGTGTGTGTGTTAGAACAGGAAGATCAAACAGGGAAGGGGAAGAGAGAGGGGTCAAGGAAGGAAATACGGAGAGGGACAGGTAAACTTAGGGGCCATTTGAGGAGTCATTGAGAAACATAATACAGTGGAAACTTCCTAAAATATATATATTTAAATTTAAATAAAACACCAAATAACGGGGAGACAGAGCCTCAACTGACCATCTCTTGTCACGAAGCTTCCAGCACTGGGACTAGGTTACCTCTAATTGAGTTCTTGACCAAAGGGGTCCCACAGGAACCCCCAAACAACTCAGGGTATTGCCAAGGTTATTGGTGGCCCTCTACAAACTGACAGGAAGGTGCTATTGCTGAAGAGAACCCTACACAACTCATTGAACACAGAGGAGATGAGTTGGTGCCTTTCACCCCTATGGGCTAGAAGTGTTCATGGTACTGGAAGGTACTCTGCACACTACTGAAGAGAAAGGTAAACACCAACCCAACTACAGTCTCTTTGATCTGCAGTGGTGACCTGCCTGCAAGATCTGTTGATGCAGTGGTGGCACAAAGCTGATTTGAGTTAAGGCCACTCCATGACATGGAGCCCATCTCTAGTGCTGCTTGAGGAGTGGCTGAGAATCTGAGACTAGATAGACCACGGATCTAGGGGAAAATCAAATACCAATGTTCTGCTAAAGGAAAAGAAGAAATGACTCCTAATAACTTCTGCTGTACTCATAGATCTGGGCCTTGCTCAGCCATCACCAGAGAAGCTTCCTCTTGCAGCACATGAGAACAAACACAGACACAGACAGACAATACACACACACACACACACACACACACACACAGAATATCTTGGCACACTCAGCCCTAAAAGGGATGTTGCCATCAAATCTTGCCCCTCTGGGCTTGGGGAATTCTGCAGAAAGGGAGGCAGGAAGATTGTAAGAGCCGGAGGGGATGGAGGCCACCAAGGAAACCAGGCCTTCTGAACACAACAGGACCAACACACATATGAATGTACTCACAGAGACCGAGGCAGCATGCACAGGGCCCAGGCCTGCACCAGATGGGGACCTAGAGCTGAAAGGAGAAGTGGACACATGCCGCATCCCTAATCTAGATGCTATTTTCAGCTGATAGCTACTTACAAATGAAAAAATTAGTTTTCTCCAAGGGAGTCTCACTGGGTAAACAAACCGCTCTTAGGGGCAGCAGTAGATGGCCGACGCGGGACAAAGTCAAGGCACCTTTGAAGATGCTTTGTCTCATGTTAACCTTACAGGTCCTCTACATCTATAATCTGGCTTCTGGCTTTGGGTTTTATGGGATCCCTGTATGTGAGAATGTGTATGTCTGCATCCACATGAATTTCTTATGCTTTTTCTTTGGTTCTTTCTCGTTTGGAGGTTTCGTTCTATTCTGACTTGTTTTTGTTTTAGCTTATTTTATTTTATCATTATTCCTTAGATACCTGTTTGTTTTCTATCAAGAATCAGAAAGGGTGTGGCTCCAGATGGGAGGAAGGGTGTGGGTCCAGATGGGAGGAGAAGTGGGGAGAAAGTAGGAGGAAGAGGGCGAGAGGAAACCGAAATCAGAATGTATTGTATGAACAAAATCTATTTTCAATAAAAGAAATTAAAAAAAAACTTGGAAAACTTGTCTTTCCCCATTCAGTGGAATGAAGTGTTAACTTGTGTCTCTTCTGTAAGAGAATGAATTCAATGGGTGTATGGCAGGCATTTTGAAGTCTGTCCCTGGTAATGGAGTCTTAGTGTGAGTGGATGGAGACTGTCACATGGCAGCCCCGTACTTATTCTCTGTGGTCTCTACTCAGTGAAGATTACTTTTCATTTATTCATTTTGTGAGTGTATGTAGGAGTGTAGGCACACAGGTACATGGTGTGTATGTGGAGTCAGAGGACGATGTGTGGGAACCAGTTCTTTCCTTCTATTATGTACTTCCAGGTTTTGACCTCAGGCTGTCAGGCCTCAAGTACCACTGAGCTCTCTTGCCAGCCCAAAGATAGGATTCATGACTTTGTTGCGAAAAACAATTTTAGGATGAGCCAGTTTGAGGCATAGTTAGAGTTTATTAAGAGGGAATTTTAACACTGATTTAAACACAGGGGTTCATAGAAGGAGAGGTACTCTGGGGAAGATACCCAAGTGTGGGTGCAGGCTTCTCAGAAGAGACATGTGCTTACCTACCTTAGTAGTTAGTCATGTATGTGATGTTCTTGGCTTTGAAACTACATGTCAAAGGGTGGCCAAGAAAACTTTTCTTCTTTTTTTTTTTTTTTTTTTTTTGGTAAATGGGAGTATAGGGTAGCTCTGGAGGTACCTTAGGTAGGATTGTAATCTAATTAGATAAAACTGTGGTTGCCCTAGATGCCTGCCAACTGAAGAATGGATTAAGAAAATGTGGTACATATACACAATGGAGTACTACTCAGCAGAGAAAAACAATGACAGCATGAAATTTGCAGACAAATGGATGGAACTGGAAAATATCATCCTGAGTGAGGTAACCCAAACCCAGAAGGACAAACATGGTATGTACTCACTCATAAGTGGATACTAGATATAAAGCAAAGAACAATCAGACTGCAACCCACAGAACCAGGGAGGCTACATAGCAGGGGGGACGCTAGGATGACTGTGGCTTATAATAAGTTTTGGTTTTAGTCAATTTCCGGGCAAGCCTCAATGAAACATTTCACTATTAGGATAAGAATTTATACTGTATCAAGCTGATAATAGAAAAATAAATACATTAATTAAAAAAAAACTGTGGTTGCCAACAAGAACACTCAACATTCCAGCAGGAGGCACTAACAAGTAAAAGAAGGAGGGGGAATGTGTTAAGAGGTGTGGGGGCAGGAGGTTTTAGGAGTGGATGTGATCCAGATATACAGTATACACGTATGATATTGTCAAAGAATAAACAAAAGGTATTCTGATCTGGAGGATGGCTCAGTAGTTAGTGAGATTTACTGCTCTTGCAGAGATCCTGAGTTCAGTTCTGAGTACCCGTAGATGGCTGGCTTACAACTTGCTGTTACTCCAGTCTTAGGGGATCCAATGACCTCTTCTGGCTGTCCTGGACATCAGGACTCATGTACATATACCCCCCGCCCCCAGACACAGACACACAAACATAACTTCAAGTAACAAAATGTGCTGGCTAGTTTTATGCCAATGAGGGGGAGCTTAGCCTATTGTGGGTGGTGCTGCCTGCTGTGAAATATTAGTTTAAGATGTGTTACATTTGTTTATGCTGTGGAATATTTGTTTAATGCTGTGAAGATGTGTTGCATTCTTTCATGTTGCATTTGTTTAACCAGCCACACAGCCAGCCACAGAGTAAGAAAGAAAGATATATAGAATAAAGAAAGGTAAAGGGCCCAGAGGCAAAACATAGTTAAAGAGAAACAGGATAATTTAAGTTAGAAAAGCTGGCAAGAAACAAGCTAAGCTAAGGCTGGGCAGTCATAAGTAAGAATAAGTCTCTGTGTATTTATTTGGGAGCTGGGTGGCGGGTCCCCAAAGAGTAAACAAAACAAAACAACAACAGAACCTAACTACAGCCACCCCTGGGCTGCTGGTTCTGAGTTCTATAAGAAAGCTAGGCTGAGCAAGCTAGTAATCAGTGCCCCTCTATGGCTTCTGCACCAGCTCCTGCCTCCAGGTTCCTGCCCTCACTGCTTTTGAGGATGGAACTTGAATGAAATAAACTCTTTCCTCCTCGAGTTGCTTTTGGTCATGGTGTTTCATCACAGCAATGGCAACCCTAACTAAGAAATAAACTTGATCTTAAAAAAAAAAAAAAAAAAAAACCTTAAATAAAAGATATTCTCAAAGAAAGAATGAACAAGTATATGTCAGGAGTTGCACAAAGAGGCTAAGATGGACTTGTCTGTTATTGAGGCTTCTTGCTTTCTTATGAGATTGCTAGGAAATTGCAGGCTTACAGCTGGGAAACTAGAAAGGCTATATATGCTTTGGCTAAAAGCATGGTTTGTTGCTATTAATGTTTCAACATTCTTATTTGGAATGAGTGTATAAAAGGAACATTATCTCTGTGTGGGCAACCTTCACAGCAAATGTTTATTGTGCTGGGGTCCTTGACTCCAGCAGGAGACAGACTTCAGCCAGGCTCCAGGGTGAGCCCCTTCCCTTCCTACATCCCTTAGTCCTCATCTTTCTCTCGTGCTGTAGGGCCCCGGCTGCCTTGACAAGGGAGGCTTTGGCCACCTGTCTTTGATACACTGAACACAAATGCCCGTAATAGCAAAGAGCAGAGAGAGATTTATTCATGGTGCCCACAAATGAAGAGATCCTGTGAGTGCCCCATGTCTGCCTTCAGGGTATTGACATGACATTAAACTGTGGAGTAAACATGAGTGTGACCACACAGTCCTGGTCAAGGTGTGGCGCCACCCATCGCTGGTCTGTTACTGACACAGCACCCTCTCAGCTCCTGGCTCCCTTGCTGTGTGTGCCCTCAGCAGCACTGTGCTCTGTCTCTTCCTGAGAGGCAAGTCCCTCCTCTGGGAGGCACCAGGCTTCAGGTTTTCCTTTCCCTCCAGCATGACACTTTTGGGGAAATTCCAGGCCCTTAGGGTGTATTGTGTCAATAGCTTGATAAGGGTGGGGCACAAGGCTCTCTCTTTAGTCTGTCTTTGCTCCTGCCAAGATGGGCACAGGAAGAGCTAACTGAGCAGGGAGCACAGAAGAGAGCCCTGGGGGCTCAAAGTAACAAGTGATTAGCCTGCTCTTGGAGACTGTAGCCCAGGAGCTTTCTGGGGAATACCATCTCTCTGCAGCAGTCCCAGCTCAGGGCTGAAACTGGACAGCTCAGTCAAGTGTTCACACCACTGCCTGAGCAGGAACCCAAGGTCCTTTGAAGTACCCACTTTCTGTCTTCCCTGTCTCCAGTTATCCTGATTCATTTTAGTAATAATATGTAATTATTTAGTAATAATGACAGCCGCATTAACATTTCTGTAAAATTGACTTCTTTCTGGCTTGCAAAGGTCTTTTGCTTCTGACTTAATCCTACAATCCTGGGAGTAGTCAGTTCAGGCTCATTGGGGTAGGCCTTGCTGGTTCCCAGTTATTTACAGCTGTGTCTTTTGGAGAGTAGAGGGGGGCCCAAGAAATGATATTTCTTTCCATGCCTGTAGTTACAGTCTGTTGAGAGACAGACTGCCAGGTGATGTAACACTATTCCTTTGATCTTAACAAATCTTGAAGCAGTCCAGGCCTTCTTGCTGCCTGGGTGGCTGGGAGCAGGAAATTGAAATGTAATGGAGGGAAGCTGGAGGGAAGCCAGGGTGGCAAGAGCTAGCTAGAATCAGCTGCAAAGAGAGCCTTAAGGGTGGCCCACTGCACCGTTACGTATTTACTGACAAGTGGAACAGGGCTAAGATGCAGGTGCTAAGCCCTGATCTGCATTCTAAGACAGACTTTCAGTAGAGGCTGGGCTGCTTTTGATTGGGAGTACCTTCAGCAAACTTCTGTGAGAAAGCTTTCTCAATGTGAAAGCCCCTCACCGGTCAAAGCCCTGAGTCAGCTGAGTCAATGGATAACTTGGACCAGCAGATTCTGAGGGCCATAGATGCTAGACTATGATGTGTTTCACACAGAATAGTTACAAAGGAAAATTAAACACTTAAATGTATACAAGTATAGGACCTAAAGAAAACAATTCCAAAGAGGCATAGACAGCAGGGGTTCATTAGGAAAAAAGGATCTGAAAAATGACGAAGTGGTTTTACTACATTTTAAATGCACTAATTGTCACTCTAAGATTGTTCAGTATAAATATTATATAAATTTCATGCAAATAAAAAAGCAACAGTCTGAATTAAATACACAATTAAAAAATATAATTGTTCCAATTAAAATTCAGTGGAACTCAATATGGTGACTCCAACTTGTAATCTCAGTGTGGCAGGCTAGGGAAGGATCATGAATTCAAGGCTAACCTGGATTGCCAGGTAAATTTTGTTAGATTGGACTGTATATCAAGACCTCTTGTTGGAAAACAAAAATAAAAATGAAAAAATATTTGATTGATTAAAAGTAGTGTAGGCCTGTTGAGAGGGTTGTAGAGAGGATTAGTAAATGGGAAGATCTATCTGAGGACTTTAATTCTTGAGGGAAAAGGAGGTTGAAAATAGGAGAAATGAAAGAATGTTGATAAAGTAGACAGTTTGATACCTATGGCTGTGGCTTGGGTGTGATTTGCTCTCACCAAGACTCATGCTAAAACTTCACTCCCCATTGAAGGTTTTGGGAGCTTGAAGAGGTGAGCTGGCTGTTAAGAGGGATCGATGTTGTCCATGATCTGAGCTGCCACTAGAAACTATGCTGAAATCCACAATCTGCTGCCTCTGGAAACCATGTGGAAGTCCATGATCTATGCTGTCATTGGCTGCTGTGGGTGAGGAAACTTCTTTTGCAGTGGTATTGATGACTGCAGATTCACAATTGAGAATGAGAGACACTGAAATCTTCTGTGACTCTCTCCAAAAAAGAACAATTCAGACAGGAAGCTATTGAAGAGAGTCCTTGAAACTGTGATAAAGATGCAGAAATGTAGCTCTCCACAGTTGATGGCTTCTAGTGGGGGTAGGTGGGGGAGGGGAGAAGGACTCAGTTATCTTTTAAGGGGCTGGCCACTCCAGAGAGTATATGGCAACACAGATTGGATTTTGGTGGTTTGTTTATTTATTTGTTTGTTTGTTTGTAGGAGGTACAAGGGTGGGAGGTTGGACCTTGGAGGAGAGGGAAGTAAGTGTGATTGGGGTGTATTGTATGAAATTCCCAAATAACTGATAAAAATATTATGTTTGGGGGAAAAAGAGGGATCAATGTGCTTCTTGAGGGACTGAGTTCCTCTTGGGTGCGTTTAGTGGCTGTGCAGTGCGCTTGCTACAAAGCAAGACTGTTCCTCCTGTCTCTTTTCCACAAGCACTGCCTGCCCTTCTGAGTGCTGCCATAAATTGAAGCAGTTGGCCAAAACTCATGGGCTTTCCAGCCTCCAGAAGGGTGGTCCAACCTAAACTTTGCCCCATACTCAGTCTTAGGTATTTCATTATAGCAACGGAAAACAGACTAACACATCTATCTAATTAAAGTTTAGGAGAAGACAGTGAGAGACAGGCAGTATGGGAACAGATGTGGAAGTCACATTTTAAAATTCATGTGCAGACATGGAGACTAGCATGGGAAATTTCAATACATCTTTTTAATTTTGGTAAGTCAGAAAAGATCAGCAGTGATAAAAGGAGTTGCCGAGCGGGCTGAAGATGTGGCTTTGAGGTAGTGTGGTTGCCGGACACATGTGAGATCCTGGGTTTGATGGCCAGCACTGGAAAAGAACAGAAGAAGCACGATAACCAGTTCATTGTCGTCCTCTGTCCTCTGCAGACTTGTGCTTACATACCTGTACACACATGTGTACTACACACACACATACACACACAGAGAGAAAACATCAGTGAGTAACACCAACAACAGGTTTGACATTGAAAAATGGGTCAGTTCCTAGAAAATATGTAACTTAACAAAACTGTCAAAATGAACAAAAATCCTGAAACAGTCCTACAACCATAAAGTGATAATTCATATTTCCTTTAAACAAATGGAGTTTTTAAAACAAAGCCTGACTTGATAGGAAAATTGTTGAGGATTAATTTTCATTAAAAACATTTGTGTATGTATGTGTTTATTTTTCAGCTTTCATGGGTGGGCATGTGCCATGGCACACTTCAGGTCAGAGGACAACTTGTGGGAGTGGGTTCTCTTCTTTCATCCTGGGGATCCCAGGGAACAAACTCCTGTCAGTGAGCTTGGTAGCAAGTGCCTTTACCTGCTGAGTCAGCTCACTGGCCCTGATTTTTTTTTTTTTTTTTAAAGAGGAATTTACCCCTAGTTAAAGACAGATTGCCTTACATGTAACAGTTATATACAAAGGAGTTTTACAAATGATTGATTTTTTACAATGATAAATGAAAACCATTAAAATTCACTAACTGAACAGTGTAGACACTGAATGTGTGTGTGTGTGTGTGTGTGTGTGTGTGTGTGTGTGTGTGTGTGTATTTATTTAACAATAAACAAACTGACTTCTGGGTATAAAGACAAGAGCTGACTGAGTGTGCCACCAATGGAGAAAAGGGATGCCTCCATGGAACCAGTATTTTGCCTGTAGCATCTCCATTTGGTGTCAACTAAAACAGAACATCGGCCATTAAGGCTTAATTTTTAGGTTTAATATTCTTGTGCATGTACACTAGTTACCTTTTGTCCAATAACAGTGGGAAGGGGGGAAATGAAAGAATGGAGTACTACACTGTAGTCATCAGGATGCGATGGGAAGCCAAGTTGTGGCTTTCTAATTGAGAAAGCGTTCTTAGTCTGTAACAAAGTTCTGGAGCAAAGCAGGGGCCCTTTTTCACCAACACCTCCCATGTGCTGCTGGAACACAGCATTTGTAGCTTCATCCTGTCTCCAACTGTGCAGCTGTGTCTGCTTGATTGATTGACTGCCTGTCCAATCAGAATTTAACCTGCCTCACTGACAAACCCTGACATCCATTCGTTTGCTAAGTGGTGTTGTAGGGGAAAAGAAATATTAACAAGAGTTAACATTAAGTAAAATATGATCAGAATGAATTTACTAGTGAACTTATTCAGAAAATATTACATTATGTAGAAGCAAGAAATTAAGTTGAGTCTTCTGCCTTGATTTTGATTGAAGCAGAACTTGAGGTAGTTTTTTTTTTTTTTTTTTTAGCTGAGGATCGAACCCAGGGCCTTGCGCTTGCTAGGCAAGTGCTCTACCACTGAGCTAAATCCCCAACCCTAGGTAGTTTTTAAGATAGGTTTTACCTAAAAGATACAGAGAAAATTGCAGGATTAGAGTTGCCTTAGTGACTTAATTAGAACTGAAGTTTGCTGAAGTCTTGCCTTCTGCAAGTTTGCTCAGTGGAGACAATTCCTCTTATCGGAAAAGCAGTCAGACTGCCTTGAAGAAATTACCTCAGTTGTCAGCCATTTTGAGAGTGAGTTTTAAATGCTTGAGATAAGTTAAAACACAGTTTTTCTGTTTCTGTGAATTTATCCATCCATCCACCTACCCACCCACTCATCTGCCCGCCTGTCCATCCATCTGTCCATCCATCCATCCATCCATCCATCCATCCATCCATCCATCCACCCACCCACCTGATACACCCACCCATCTGTCCATCCAGCCACTATTCTATCCATCCATCCACTCATCCACCCACCCACCCATCCATCCACTCACCCATCCCACCCATCCCCTCATTCTCCCATCCATCCATCCATCCATCCATCCATCCATCCATACACACACACACACACACACACACACACACACACACACACACAAACACACCTATCCCTGGTTTATAACTGGTTGAGAGCCAATTTTGCCTCATACTGCTGGCAACACCAGTTGCTCAACGCTCTTCAGAGAATTTGAATTCACCTACTAGTTTGTTAGATGTAGAGAGCCGCGTGTAGCCACACCCTAAAGATGGCTCTGGCTTCTACCCTCTGCCTTCCCGATGGCAAACACTCTTTATGGTAAACAGCTCCTTATTTGGCTATGGCTGGATTCGTGTGTTGCTGGCATATACGTGAACCTGTGGACAGTGCCCACGTTGCTGCTTGGGGTTGGCAGCCCAGCCCTACTTAGGTGCTGGGAGAGGCTTGCCCCAGCGAGAGAGACACAATGCAATTAATCAAAGGTCTGAATAAACTGTAATGAGAAGGATCCCGGTGTCACGTCTTCCTTGCTGGTCGAGGCGGGCGCGACAGTTAGATTCTCAGGGCAAAGGAATTTTTGCCACATGGTACATATCATATTTTGTGTCTGTTTTTATGTTGTTTGCTTCCTTCATTGATTATGGGAGCATATGCATGTGTCATGGAGGTCAGAGAACAACTTCCAGGAGTCAGTTATCTCTTTCTATTTTATGGGTTCTGGCGATCAAACTCTGGTCTTTGGGCTTCGTAGCAAGCCCTTTACCTGCTGAGTAATCTTGATGGCTTTGCTTGTTCGTCTTTTTTGAGACAGAGTCTCAACATACTGCTTAGGCTGACCTTGAACTTACTATAAGCCAAGACTGACTTTGAACTCCTGAGCCTGTCTCCTGGGGGCTGGGATTGGAGGCTTGAGCCACTATACCCAAGCTCTCTTTTGTCAATGGTTAGAATGTATCTCTTGGCCAGGAGTGAGGAACTGCCAGTAGCCCTCAGGGCATCAGTTCCCTACTTAAAGGTGCGATGACATAGGCCCTTCCAGCTTTCAGTTCTACGTTAATGTTTCATAAAGGCAAATTTCCCACGAGTATAGTCTCTCCAGAAAGGTCTCTGATGGTGTGGGGTCCATGAAGACCATATTCATCTGGCAAAGAGTACTGCTTCAGAGGACCATTTTAGAGCTCACAGCAGCTGCAAGGACCTGGCTGACTGGCCAATCTCTCATTCTATTTAGCCATTAATGTAATAAAAGGGCTCAAAAGCACTTGATGTTACTGCAGCAGCCTTCCTCTGCTCACAGATGCCTCTGGCTACTGATCCCACTCACAGGGAGAAGGGCCAGGGTTAGCTTTGAGGGATGGACCCCAGGGGTTGCCATGGATACTGGTCTCAGGCTGGGGGACCAAATTTGCCCAGTGTCCTGTAGTGGGAACGGTTCCAAGCTACAGAAGGTCACAGTGCTGCGTGGGCATTGGCTGTCTTGGAGGCCACAGTTCACTAAGAGCTTCATCAGAGTCTGTCAGCCCCAGAACTCTTGGGAGTGCCAGGTGGCTGGGTCTGGCTTTGAATACTTGCTAGAAACTCTTAGAAATCAGAGCTTTTAGAGGCAAGTTGGTGTCAGGAATAGGTTCCTGGGGTGCTGGTCTAGGTCAGAATTTCTCTAGAGACTCTGTGTAAGGATGGCTGGAGAGCTTATTTCAAGTGTGGATCCCCAGGCCCTGGGAAACTGACTCCAAGTCTTCAGTGGGTGGAGCCATCATCTGCTGCTGAATCCAACTGGCCAAAGTCCTAGTTCCAGATGTTGGCTGTTACTGAGGACTGTCTTGATGCACTCAGGGCCTGTGTTGGGTCCTGAGGCTAAAAAGCCAAGAAATAACAAATGGAATAAACAAGCCACCACAGAGCAGTATGATGAGTGTCAGTACCCCAGCATGTCCAGTGCTTCCTGGGTCGCCAGGGAAAGGGCACCATTGCTGGGCCTCAAGGGAGAGGAGAAGGACAAAGCTCTTCCACAGTATTCCATGTTGTGTAAAAAGGGCAGCAGAGAGCTCCAACAGCAGAGGTGACCTGAGCTCGCCCTTCTGGCTAGGAAACAGGACTGGAGCAGCTCAGGGCACCTTTGGGGGCTCACTCCTGATCCCTACCTGTAGCCAGATGAAACTGTGGGATAGCCAAAGCACATCGGAGGCTGAGACGGGAGAATCGGGAGTTAGAGGTCAGTCAGCCTGGGCTACCCTTCCACGCACAAACAGTAAAACAGGTGTGTGCTATATACATGTGCTAATACACAAGGCCAGTGGAAATGAGAAGGCATACCAGGAGGCTCTTTGCCAAGTGCCTGGAGCCTTAAGACTCTTAGTCAAATATCTCTTGTTTCTCTAGCTACCTGACTGACAGGCAGCTGGTGGGCACTGCTGAGGGGCAAGGTTGTGGGCTGGAGCTAGTATGGAGCTATTTTTTCATGTCTGGAGGATAGCAGGGCTGTGAGAGGATGAGGGTGGATGGAATATTGGAGTGACTGTGGTGTGGGAGACCAGCTCCCACATTTCCCCGCCAGGGGTACTCTTGAAGAGGGTGACATGAGAATTATTTAGATAGAAGGACAGAGGGGAGAGAAACAGACAGAAACACAGGATAGCCTCGGGAGGGCCTGGATCAACATCCACCAGCCCCTTCTGTCTCTTCTAAAGGGCTATTTATAGGAGTGCCAAGGGGTGGAGAAAAAGACCTCCCCCAGCTCAGCCAAGTGTAGACCCTCCCAATACCTAGTAACCACGCACATGGTCAGGCAATCCTCTAATGCAGCTCTGCTGGGTAAAGCAAGCTCTGCTCTTACTAGGAAACCTTTGTGGGCATCCACCTGTGGGGAAGATTGGTGTATCAGACAAATATCAGGAAGTGGAAGTCTGGAGCACACAGGAGCAGATTTCAGGCTGCCTCCAGGAGATCTTGGTGACATGGAAGAGAGGGGGTTCCAGGTCAAAATTTTGAAAAAGCAGCGCACTTTAGAGGCTGGCTGAGGAGAAGGAGCTGGAAAGAAGTTAGGAAAGGAACATAGAGAGGCAGGAGAAAGCAGAGCTACTGCATGGATGTGCAGAGGGCATGCCTATGCTGCTGACAGTGAGAGGCCTGGGGACCGGACTCAGAGGGCCAAGGTGCCCTTTAAACCGCAGCAGGGAATGAGGGGCTTCGAGGGCACCGGGCAGGCTGTTGGGAGGATTCAAGACCAAGGGCACTGGTGCAACGTTCTGGCTCCATGTGGAAGGGCGAGAGCCTTGGGCCTGGGAGAAACTTCAATGCCTGCAGTGGGGAGCGGAGGCCGAGGTCAAAAGACTTCGTGTGTGTGTGTGTGTGTGTGTGTGTGTGTGTGTGTGTGTGTGTGTGCAAAGCAGGAAGCTGGAGTGTTCTTGTGCTCTCTGAGTTGGGAAGAAGCATCACATTGGGGGGACGACGATTCTAGATTAAGACAAGGAGGGAAAAGTAGGAATGAGGCAGGAAGAAGAAGCTCAGGTTAGAAGGAGAGGGGCTGAATTGTAGAAATGGCTGAGCAGTTCAGGACGTGCTTGCATTGATGAAGGAGGGCATGATGGGAGGTGGGGGTGGGGCAGATCCTGTCCCGCCCACAAGGCCTGCACTCTGGGGCTGTGTGTGTGTGTGTGTGTGTGTGTGTGTGTGTGTGTGTGTGTGTGTTTTGAAGTTACACTCACCAGACAGCGTTCCCTGAGCTCCCAGGGCAGGGCCTGGCTGTTGAACATGGGTGCTGACTCTGCTTTCTTCCTTGGGTTTGTGGTCTGTTTGTCCATCTGTCTTGCCCCAACGATCTCTGGAGATTAAGCCCATGTTGCAATTACATCTTGTGTTTTTAATTTGATGCCCTTAATAAATGGAGCAGAGGGAGTGGTTGGGAGAGAAGAATGGAATTCAAACCACATCCTGGGGTAATGGGATCTCTGAGGGGCCTCACTTCCTTTTCCCACCGCGGGAGCCTGCTCCTCTGCCCTGCTTCTTGGAGAGACACGGATCTCCGATTGCCTGATGGAATCCAGTTCCTTTCCACACACAACTCTTCTGGCACACCCCCAGGCATGGTGGGAAAGCTTTGAGGAGAGGAAGAGTATCTCTTATTTCCATGAGTGGAAGTCTGCAGGCTGGTTCTTGGACAGACTGCAGTAAAGCTGGAAGGAGAGAGGAAGGACTTTCACCGAAAACCTGGCAGCTTGGGAAGACGGCCTCTCATCTCCATCCTTGTGGAGAGGGCTCTGAGCCACTGGCCTTTGAGAGCCCTCTTGCTGGGGAAGGCCAGGCAGCAGATGGAACAACTAGGACACCCTGTGCCCAGGAGATGGCTGACTAGGAAGCAGATCAGACTCCCACTCCGGGAGCAGGGTGGCGGTGGGAGTGTGTGGTGCTGCTGAGGGTTGGGGGTGGGGAGCCGTCTGAACTCTAGGTTGCATTCCATTCTCTGGAGTCTCCTATGAAAGAGTTCTGTGGCCATTCCCCACTGGCTTTAAGTGGCTGGGTTGGGAACCTTGCCTCAGTTTTCCCGAACTGAGTTGAAAATGAAATATTTAACAAAATAGATTCAGGGATAATAACTAGGAAATAGGCACAGAAAACATCTTGAAACTCACCGCCTTGCCAGGGATAAGGACTGGGCTGCCTCTCCAGCTAAAGGTTCACTGCCAGGCCCCATCTCAAGCTCCTGGCTTTTATACAGAGACAAAGGCCGCCATTCTCTGCTTCTCCAGATCCTGGGTTACTGCTGAAAGCCAAGCTCCTCAGATGCTACTACATCAGCTCCTGTAAGAAGTCTACAGAGGCGAGGCACAGGCTCCTCCCATGCCCCTCCTTTTAGCTGCTCCCCTGGACTTTGGGGTGCCACTTCTCCACGGCTCCAGCAGCAACATAGGGTTTGAGGCCCAGGGTTAGAGAAATGGCCCAGGGGGTAAGATCATGTGCTCTGCAAGCATGAGGACCCGAGTTTGAATCCCAGGTTCCCAAATACTGAATGTGCCTGTTGTCTCGGGGCCACAAGGCAAGAAGTGATAGAGGACACCCAGTGTCCTGCTCTGACCTCTACACCTGCTCACAGAAGGTCATACATGTGCACACTGATGGTCATGAAACACACACACACATACACACACTTATATACATCATACACGCATATATATCTTTTTAAAAGATTTATTTTGTTTTAAATTATATGTATCCTATGTGTCTGTGTTAGGGTGTGTGCATGTGGAGCTGGTGTTACAGGTAGTTGTGAGCCGCCTGACATGAGCGCTGGGAACAGAATTCAGGCCCTTAGGAAGAGCAACACATTCTCTTAACCACTGAGTCATCTCTCAGGCCCACTGTTCTACCTTGTTCTTACTTTAATTTAAAAAATAATAATAATTATTATTATTGCTTTATGTGTATGAGTGCTTTCCTGCACATATGTTTGTGTACCGCATTCATGTCCCTAGAATTGGCATTTTAGACACTTGAGAGCCACAAGGTCACTGGAAGATGTCCAGAGAGTTGTCAAGTCTTTGGAGTTGTGGGGTCTCCGACACCCTGATCTGGGGTTGTAACTCTGGCTGCTGTCAAACCCCGAGGAATTCCAATATCTAGGCCCGAAGGTATGACACCAGTTGTTTCCAAGGACTGGGGAGACCTGATGTTCTAGACCTGCCCATGAACTGTAACACTCATAGACTGAAGGGTCCTAAGACCCTTTGCCTAACTAAGAGCGGTGACATTTGTGGAGCCGGGGTCCCACTGCCTGCAGCTCGAACAAAACCTGTAACACTAGAGAGCGCCACCCGCCGATGCTCTGGCCTGCTGCTGCTGCTGTCTGATATAGGGCCTTCAAAAGCTATCTCAGACCTCACTTGCTTACCTGTGACTTCCATCCAGGTCCAGCCAGCTGCCTGGTAACATCTGTACTGCCTTCTCCACAAATCATGATAAAGAGGATAGACTCCCGAAACTGCCCCCGCACCCTAGCATTCCTGAGCATGCTCTCCAAGACTGGGAGAGGACTGACTAGACTGTAGTCACCAGAGATGCATGTTCTAGAATGTGGGTGTGGCTTTTCCCTGGGCTTCCCAGAGCCTGTGAGCATACTGGCTGTCTCCTGGCTTCTGTCTGTCCTCTGGAGCCAAAGCTGTGGAGCCTGGACTCTCTCATCTCTCTATTCTTTGGGACTGCAGGGGGTGAAACCCCAGCCCCAGGTGGCCTTGGGGAATGCCCGCCCTGTCAGCCACTAGCTTGGCTCCCCCTCCTCCCACCACAGTGCTCCAGCCCATTCTCGCCTTCGAATCCAGGGACATCTTTTGCTTTCTAGAACCCAAGGGAGGAAGAAGACAATGGCATCCTTCAAAAGGCCTAGGGTGGTGAGTGGGGAGGTGAGAGTGTGGCAGAGATTGCTATAGGTGAACAGAACTCAGTCTACTCATCAGTACCCAAGGTACTTACTCAGTAGACAGTGGTACTCAGCATATTGGATGGTACTCAGCAATCCTAAGGTGCTCAAAAGTACTCAGCCGCACTCTAGTGCAGATCCTGTCTTGGAGCAGTGTAGATCTGGTGTAGATCCAGTGCCTTGACACCCCCCCCCCCCCCCCCGACACACTGCCACCCTTAAGATTCATAGAGAGCTTGGCTTGAGTGCTTGAGTGGGGCTGGCCGTAGGAAGGCAGAACCCTGTCCCTTACTGAAGTGGGCCTAACAGAACCAGCAGGGGAATTTGCCACATGTGAGAGGGAGAGGTGTGGGGGGCAGGCAGTCTTGTATACCCAGCTACCCTCTGTCTGCCATTGGGCAGCTGCGCCCTCACCTGGGTGCACAGGCAGCAGCTGTGCCCTCACTTGGGAGTGCAGTCCTACTTAGAGATCTGGTGCCACTTCTGCAGTGATGGCTGCACATGCCCAGCTCTTGTCCTCTGCCTTAGCTCAGCTCCCAGAGCTCTACATACTACGTACTTTTCCTGGAGACCTCCTTGGCCAGCCACCTAAAACTCCTGTTCAGAAAGAAGGGCTGCCAATGGCTGCACTGGGCCCAAGAATATATTATAGAGATTCAACTGTATATTAAAGCTAGACCTAGAAAATTCAAGCCATTTTTCTAGAGGACGCCATTCATCAAGGAATATTCGGTGTTATTCAGTTTTTAATTTATCAGCTGTCTTCTGCTATGAAATTCTTGTGCGCCCATATACTACTAGGCCATATAGCAAACAGTTAAGCTTCTCAGACCTACTGCTGATCCACTAGGTAACACCCCTGCAAAGCCTAGTGGACAGGCAGACTATAGATGCACAGCTTTGTTTCTTGTGCAAATGAAGCTCAGACCATCCCTTCCTTCAGGCCTAGTAGCATTGCAGAGTAACTGACTCAGGACAATAGGGCTTTTTGCATAACCAGGTGCAGTAAAGACTAGAGCAGAATTCCTGGGCGAGGCTGAGCCACATGGCCACGAGAGAAAGGACAAGGCAGTTTTCTGTAGGTGGTAGACCGACCCATGGCCGGAGAGAAGAGAAAAAGGCAGAGATTCTGTAGATGGTAAGGCAGATCTTTTGTAGAGAATGGCCCAGGCTGAGGAGTGAGGAACAAGGAAAAGTTTTTGGTAGAGTGTAGGTGGATTTGTATCAGCTCAGGAGAGGAGAAGAGGGAGGAAAGATGGAGGATGAAGGAACAGAGGATGGAGATGGAGTCAAAAGCACTGGAGCTTAGGTTAGGACCACGAGAAGACAGGAAAAGTAGATAGAGAGGAGCTGAATGTGAGGACGGAGCTGAAGCTGTATAGATAGAATTTTGTCTTGGAGAAATTAAGTTAATGGATGAAAGAGCATGATGTATATAGATTCCTTTCCCTCAGATAACCCCCTGCTGGACAGCATCTTCTGCAGGCCCCTTGGAGGGACTTTCTCAGGGCAGGCCCCTGGGAAAATTCTGTCAGATGGCCAGTTCCTTCCCTGTGTCTCCATCCATCCCTTTCCCCGGCTCCGTTTCACCAGCATATGCACACCCACCCGCCTCTTCCGGTCTGGAAGTCTGGGGCTCTGTCTTCTCTCGCATTGCACCTCACAGACACACTTCTCAGAAGAGGGTGCAACCCGACACCCCCCACACCTTCCTCTCCCTGCACTGCTCCACCCACCCCTCATGGGATCCACCAGTTGCTTTTGCCTGGGACCATGCCCTCCATGTGGCCACACCCTTGTCCCCTCTCTAGCCCTCCTCCTGTAGCTCTTAGCTCTTTGGGCATGCCTAGCAGTGCCCTCCTCCTAGCACACCTTCTTCCCGTGTACAGACTCTCTGCTACCCGTGTGGTCTCCCTGGTGGACGTATCATCTGTTGTGTGAGGAAGTATGGTCCAGGCCTTGCTCCTACCCACCCAGCCTCCCTGAGGTGTTTGTCCTGCCACAGGACTGTGGTTGTTTTGAGTGAGAGTCCCAGTAAAGAATAACTGGGAGCCTTTAGGTCCATAAATCCACCACGTGTCTAGTATGTCCCCTGGGACAGCGCACAGGGAGCTGAACTCCAGTATCCAAGCCAAGATTCTTGGTTTCTCCCTCCCTCTCTCCCTCTTCCAGGAATCACTCTGGGTACCTCTTCCTCCATCCCTCCATCATGCTATTGGTTCCCTGTGCTGTGTGTTTCGCCTCCTTAGGGTCTCACTTTCTCCCCCATCGTCCATCCCCACGCTCACCTGAACACTCCCCGAGAAGCTCCTGCAGCAGGCAACCCCTGCCCCCTCCTTGGCGCTGCCCAGTGTATCCTGACATTACTGAGGGGCTTGTCTGTTTACATACTCTCTATGAATACCCCACACCACTTCCCCTGCTTTCAGGGAAATTGCCAGAACCTTCGTCAGACACCCCAAGGCCTCCCTTGGTGCTTGGCACCCCGCCATCCTCACCCTTTGAATTTACTTTCTTCCTTTCATGCCACTGTCAGAAGTCAGCAGTGAGAGCACATGTCTTTGGTACAGTGGGTAATCTACAAGGAAGCAAAAGGCCAGGGCCAGATGGCCATGCCCAGGCATGGTCTACCCATCAGAGGCCTGGGACACACTCCTGCTGGACAGTAGGAGCTGACAGGTACAGAACCTGTGGACCAGGGAGGGCTGTGATGATTCTGTTTGGGACAGTGGTCCGGAGAAATTGCTTCCTCATGTTTACTTCCTTGGTGGCAGTAACTGTAGCCACTGTTATAACCAGGAGTTTCTCTGGTCCTGCCTTGCCCAGCAGTCTGGACGAATCTCTCCCACCTACGGTCCACAGCTGCTTATAAAATAATCACTCAGAGGCTTGCTTATATTAATTACAAACTGTCTGGCCTATGGCTTTAGCTTCTTACTAGCTACCTTTTTCATCTTAAATCAACCTATTAACCCAGATGTTGCCATGTGGCCGTGACGTTACTGGTCTGCTGGCATCTTGTTGCTCCTTGGGCGGCAAGCTGGTATCTCTCCTGACTCCGCCCTTCTTCTCTCTGTATCTGTTCTTGAATTTCCCGCCTGGCTGTAAGCTTTCTTGCCATAGGCCAAAACCACTTTATTTATTATCCAAGGAGAGACACGCATATTCACAGTATACAGAAAGACATCCCACAGCACACTGTGGCCTTGTATGGTTACAGGTGTACACTGGCTAAGAAGTGGGTGCTCTGAAGACATTGGACAAAGCTTCCCTGCTGCCTCGAAGCTCTGCGGGGACAATGACAGTGCCTGTTTGCAGTCTTTTACGGGCTGGATTGTGTTCTCCCCACAAATACACATGCTATACCAACCCCAGGTAGACCAGCTGTCCTTGATGTCACTGAAGGAGACATCAAGGTAAACTGAGGACAGGTGGACAGGCCCTGATCCAATATGACTTATCTAACCCCCAAGTTCATCTTGGGACCCTACCATGAAACTTACGTTTAACTAGAAGGCAGAAGGAATGCCCATCTGAGCAGCCCTGGTCAAAGTCCCACCCATCGCTGACCGGTCTCAGCACCGGTCCCTCCTAAGAGACGATTTGACACATGTCAGAACTCTACATGACATCGCTGAGAGACAGGATCCTCCTCGGGCTGGCTGTCTTTTTCTTCTTCCAGCACAAGCTTCCTGGGGGGATATTCTAATTTATTGGGGGACCATTGTTTCATCAGTCAGGTAGCCAAAGGGACGAACATGAATGTCCCTTTAGAGAGGCTCTTTAGTCCTCTGGCTGCAGTGTCCACAGGCTCTCAGGAGCAACAGGGAGCAGTTCAGAGCTGTCACAGGAGAGGAGGAGGATGAGAGCAGCGTGGGCCAGGGATGAGAGAGGCTTCGAGGCAGGGCTGGGAGGCTAGAATCATGGTGGAGACAGAGGGGACAGGGTGAGGTGCCTGGTTGAGGGCCATTGGGTCCTGCATGGCCACACAGGGCACGTGTGTCAGTGACAAGATCAAAATCATCTTGGATGATTGTTGGCTATTCCAGCAGTGGCTGTCTACCAATCCAGTAACTGTTTAATCCACGAGGCTGGACGTCTCAGCTGGTCTCCAGTAGACGCTGGAATCCCAAAGAAGCAGGCTCTGATGCCAGCGAAGGAATGGACTTACCAGCAAGAGTGAGAGCAAGCAGGCAGAGAGCAAAAGCTTCCTTCTTCCATGTCCTGTATCTAGGTTGCCACCAGAAAGTGTGGCCCAGACTTAAGGTGGGTCTTTTGACCTTATGTGGTCTGGATTTAAGGTGGGTCTCCCCACCTCAAATGATTGAATCAAGAAAAATCCCCCACAGATGGATCCATTAACTAACTGCTTGGGTTTTAGTTAATTCTAGATGTAGTCAAGTTGACAGCCAAGAACAGCTGTCACAGGGATCTAGCTCAGTGGTAAGGCACTCGCTTAGATGTGCAAGATCCTGGTTACATCCCTAGGACTTGGGGGTGGGGCAGGAGAAGGCAGTAGATGGACGGGTCTAAAGGCCAACAGGAAGCTCAGGACCATTTGGGAATTAAGGCTAGACTGTGGGTGTGGCTGTGGCTGGGGGGAAGGAGTCACAGGAGGAGAGTCTGTACATGTTTTTCCATCTACAAAATGGGTATGGTTGCATAAGATGCTTGACTTAGAGATGACAAAGCATATGACAGTATTGCTGTGTCATCGAAGGTATTGTAACCAGGGCTTTGCCACAGGGCTCCTCCTCCTGCTTCACACTGGTTTATTAAGAGCCCTTTCAAAGATGTGACCATGTTCCTGACTACATCCTGTTGCTACCTGGTTCTGTGAACGCAGCCCGGGGGGTGGGGGTGGGGGTTGGGGGGGGTGGGTGGCGTGGGGCATGTTGTGCTTTTAGCCAGGTACTGCTGCTGAGCATACAGTCAGCTAAGACCCCTGGATCTGTGGTGTGTGTGTGTGGGGGAGGGGCATGCTGGGAACCCAAGGGCTCATGAGGAAGACACCAGGCCCTGTTCTAGGTACTGAGCACATACCTCAGATCCCAGATCTGTGGGGTCTGAGGCCCCAGATCTTTTTAGGCAAAGGTGGGGATCATGATGTTAATAGTGAGCAAGGCTGGGGCCAGGGAATGTGGCAGCAAGGGCCTAGTTTGAGGACATCCTGGTGCAAGGAAAGGGGACTCTGCAGCTTAGAATGTGGATGTTCTTGGTTCCTAGCCTCTAGGGACTTCAGGGAGTCTGGCTTGACCATCATAAGCTGCCAGGCTTGTGGGCTTTCTTGGAACAATGCCGCCCCCTTGTGTCACTCTCTGAAAATGCAGACAGTGGATGTGGGAGATTCCACCCCACCACTCCTGGGGTGACAGGCTGCCTTTTGACCAGTCTGTTTTCTATCCTTGGATGTCCCAGTGCTGTTTTTGATTGCCTAGGCATGTCCTTATTTGTCTTTTGTGTGATTTTTTTTTGTCCCTGGCCTGTCTGTCTGTCCTGTTGGCTTGGGCTGTCTATCAAATATCTTTTTCCTTTAGTCTCTTCCTGGCTGTCAAATTCTCTCCCGCTGTCTCTGGCTCTCCCTGCCCTGCTCTCCCTTGTCTGTACCCCTGAGCTGGGGTCACGCCTGTCCTCTTCAGGCTGGAGCTGGTCCCTGAGAGTACAAGGCTTAGCTGCTCGCTCCAGAATGAGTCAGGAGCTCCCGGAGGGATGAGGGCTCAGGTCCCACCTCTAGGTGACCTTGGAGAGAGACACCAGGGTAGAGGAGCTGGCTGGGCTGGGGACTGTGACAAGAGATTTTCCAAACCCTGTTTATGGGGTGGGTGGAGACATTCCAGTGGACGTCAGGGGAGAGGAATGAGCAGCTTGGATGGTGGCCCGCAAAGCACTGGGCCCTCCTCCTCTGGGGAGGGCCCAGCATGTGCTACCCACTGGGAGGGGTTGAGCCATTGCCGCTTGTGTGCTGGGCTCCCTTACGCACTTGTTAGCAGGTCCACTGTGCCTCAGGGCCTTTGCACACACCGCTCCCTGACAGTTTCTGTCTGATCATCTTACCTTAGAAATCACCTCTTCTGTGAAGTGTTCCCTGATTTACAGTCTCTGAGACGGGCAGTATGCTACACCTGGCTAGTGTTACCTGGCCATAGTCTCCCCTACTTGTGGGTCAGCTGCTGTATCAACAGGGTCTGGCTCTCCTGGCCCTCAATAAATACTTGCTAAGGGGGGTGTCCTGGAGTCTCTTACCCCTCCTGACTCCTCCTTTCCCTCTCTGTGGCTAGATCTATGTGTATGTATGTGTACATGCATATATGCATGTGTGTGTGTGTGTGTGTGTGTGTGTACACAGGGGTAGATGATGCTCTTACAACCGTGGCATCTGGCCCAAGAGTGGCTCATGTCCATCATGTATGAGGGGTTATGTCTAAGTTCATTATAGCTATATTAAGAAGGAAACTCAGTTCCTTGTCTCATTGGTCACATTTCAGATGCTCAGCAACCACATGTGGCTACAGATGACTGGCCCTGGGGGACAGTGCAGACACAGAATGCTGGTGTCACCACAGGAAGTTCCATTAATCAGCACTGTCAAAGAACAAGCTTTGGAAAACATCCTTCTGGATTCTTTCCCACTGTGAGAAGGCGGAGGATAAGATCTCCATGTGTCTAGGTCAGGAGCTGAGGGGCCAGGACCTCTGGTAACATGCATTGTTGGATGGCTAGATGCATGGTATGTGTGTTTATATATGGGTGGATATATGGAGATTGGATACATGTATATGTGTATGTATGTACATATGTTCATATATATGAATATGTGCATGGAAGTCTGTATTCCTGAAACTCTTGCCTTGTGAAAGCCTGGGGTGGGGGGAATGGGAGGGCTTGGGAGAGGCAGCACTTCTTCTGAGCTAGTTAGTTTTGTTGCTTGTAGAGTAGCTGGGAAGAGGGAACCGCAACCGAGGAACTGCCTCCATCGGATTGGCCTGTGAGCATGTCTGTGGGGGGCATTTTCTTCATTCCTTATTGACGCAGGAGGCCCCAACCCACTGTGGGTGGTGCCTTCCCTAGACAGGTGGGCCTGGGCTGTATCAGAAAGGTAGCCAAGTAAGCCAGGGGAGACAGCCAATAGGCAGCGTCCCTCCAGGGTCCCTACTTCAGGTCCTGTCTCAGCTCCCCTCTGTGGTGGACGATCACTTGGAAGTATAAGATGAAATCAATCCTTCCCTCTCCAGCTTGCTTTTGATTAGTGTTTTATCACAGCAACAGAGAAGCAAACAGCCTCTGAGCCGGCAGGAGAGCTGTCCTCCGCCCCGTGTGGCCGCGGCCCTGTTCCTGCAAGTGAGCAGACGGCCTCATGGCTCTCGTTTGATATACTTGACTTTGGGTGGCCGTCCTTGTGGAAGTGTGAGTACTTAGGGGGCCCCACAGTTAACGACTTCAGGGCCAGCTTTGGAGACCCCCTGCTTCAGGTCGAAAAGCCGAGCTGTGTCACAGAGTGGAAGTAGCCAAGGTGGCTGGTATCCAAGAGTTTTCTTCTCTGCAGACTTGAGCCCAAGAGGCACTATACCAGGGGAAGGATCGGGTAGCTGCCAGGCCCCAATCCAGTCCAGTTCAGGGCAGAAAGGAGTTGAGGCAGGCCTGGGGGAGCCCCTAGCCCTAACAAGGCCTTCCTAGCAAGTAGGTCTGCACAACCTGGGCCTGATGCAGAGGAGGTGTGAGCTGAGCAATGTTCTGTTTGTCCCCTGGGGACTGCTCTCCACTCAGTCCCAGAAGGCTCCTGGGCAAGCTTGTCTTGCTGTGGCTGGCATGGAGGGGGGAAGCAATCTGCTGTGCCTGGCATGGGGGCAGGAAATCTGCCCAGCCTAGGTGGGGAAAATCTGACTGGGTCCACCCCATATACATGCACAATCACATGTTTATTCAGGAACACATTTGCGCAGACACAGTTACTACATACCTACAGACCATCACAAACACACATGCATGCCTAGACACACATAGGAAAATGTGTACTCATGTTCTCACATGCATTCAGACACTTAACACAAATGCACACACATATACAGGTGCAAACACACATACCTACCCTCCTAAACTTGCTATGGTTCCCTGGCTAGCCTGTGGTATCATTGGAAAGTGACCTCAAGGAGACTGGACAGGGGTGTAGGCCCTGTACCCCATGTGAGCCACACAAAGGCGAAGAGCCAGCTGGTTCTAGTGGGCTTTAGGACCTGGGAATGCTGGGAAGATGAGGGGCCCCTTCATCTGCCATGGGCCTGGGAACTGGGAGGAGGGGGCAGCAGTGAATCAGATCTTGGACTGGGTCGCTTCAGGAGCTTGGTAAGTGGGAGGTGTCATGTGCAGAGAGAGTGAGAGGCGGGTGATATGGGCCAGGCCACGTCTTTTCTCCACGGTTGCTCTCGGCCTTTTCTCTTCTGTCTTTGTTTCCCCGACATCTTTGTGCCAGGAGCACCACAACATTTCCGGAAAGTTTCTTATATCCCAGAGACAGGAGCTGGGAGGTGTGGGGAGAAGAGATGGAGGGCTGGTTGGTTGTCATTTGTTGGTCTCATCTGATGACCCCAAACTAGAAGCAGTGGCCAGGCTGGGACACTTGTAGCCTGGGTCTTCTTGGGGTGTGGGCAGTGAATGTGTCTCCTGGGGCTGGGGGAGGGGTGGCCTCCAGGTGTTTGCTAGGTCTCCTGGCTGTTCTAGGGACCATGAGATGCCCCAGTACTCTGATGGGGCTTACGGGGCTTCAGGGCCCTGATACGCCAGATGCACCCTAGGGAGGCCAGAGGGAACGTGGTGTGTGGAGGGAAGAGGCAAGCCTCTGTGTTGCTTTCTTCCTTCCCAGATGGAATGTGTGGCCTGGTGTGTGACCTGAGTGACGGGCCGCTGGGGGACACACAGAGGACAGAAGGCTGCATCTGTGGGTAGTGGCATTTGTGATGGACACAGGAGCTGATGGTGAACCTGTCGGGAGGGATCAGCCCAGGGATCCCACAGTCACAGATCTTAGGCTGGCTGGCAAACTAGGGAGTGAGGCAGGGAAGGGCTAGGGCTCATGGAGTCCCCACTTAAACCCTGTTCCCTCAGCAGGAGGTAAGCAGGGCAGGGGTGAGGTAGGAGAGAGAAGCATGGGCTGTGGCCTTAGGGAGTGAGGTCAGGTCCTGGCAAGGGGGCTGGCTGGGCCCTCTGCTGGCCTCTGTGGGCCTCAGACTTCTCAATGGTGAAGAATGGGGATCACAGTGTGGGCCCTTCGGAGGGTGGAGTGAACCTGTGTGTAGAACTGCTTGACATATGGCTCTCTTAGGAGCTGGGGGCAGGAGGTACCCCTTAACTCTTCCTTTTTTTTTTTTTTTTTTGGTTTTTCAAGACAGGGTTTCTCTGTAGCTTTGGAGCCTGTCCTGGATTAGCTCTGTAGACCAGGCTGGCCTCAAACTCACAGAGATCCACCTGCCTCTGCCTCCCGAGCGCTGGGATTACAGGTGTGCATTACCACCACTGCCTGGCTTGACTCTTGCTCTTTTGTCCCCAGACTGACCTGGAACTTTCCAGGTTCAGCAAACAAGAACTGAAGGAGACCTGGCGTCCAGCTGGGCTGGCTATCCAGACTCCTGGGGACACTGCTCAGGGTCATCTCCATTTTTCCAGGTAGGCCACACCACACAGAGCCACATGTAGCCACATGGATGCCACCCGCTTTCCAAATGCTGTGTTGAGATCAATGGACAGAATGTTCAGGGCTGGGGAGGATACTGGTTACGCAGGGCTCTGTGCCCTGGGGAAGGCTGGCGCTGAGGAGGGCTTGCAAAGTTCTTTCCTTGTGACTTACATGTCATCTGCTCTGTGCTACACGTTCATGCAGCAACACGACCCACATCCCCACGAGCCCACGGGTACACACATAACTCCTGTGACTTTGCCCACCTCTACCCCTTCTGTGAAATTAAACTGTTAATGATTTAAACCGCACCCTGTCTAGGACTTTTGTATACAGGGTTTTCAAAAGTTAATATTGTCTGGTTTACTGGTTGCAGTGATGGAATATCTGACTGAAGCAGCTAGAAAGAGGACGCATGCTTTGGCTTACAGTTAAAGGATACAGTCTGCTATAGCTGGGAAGGCTTGGCAGCAGGTGACATCTCAGCAGACCCGGGAACAGGGGATGCCTGCCCTCAGCAGCCCCCCGGCCCCCACCATCTGGCTGCACACTCTGTGTGTGACTGAAGATGACCCCCTGCCTCTACTCCTGAGAACTAAGAGGACAGTCATGTACCACCACATCCTGTTTACTCAGTGCTGGGGATCAAACCGGGGGCTTTGTGCAAGTTAGGTCAACACTCGGCCAGCTAGCTAAACACTTCTCATTTGTATGTGTTTATGTATGCATGTGTGTGTGAGAGAAAGTACATGTGTGTTCATGTGTGCGGACAAACGTGTGTACACTGTGCGGGAGAGAGAAAAGAACTTCAGAGTCCGTCCTCAGGACACCATCCACTTCCTTTGAGACAGGGGCCCTCACTGAACCTGATGCTCATGCACTCTGCTAGTTAAACGATCTATAATAACTACGCTTTTGATTGTGAATGTGTCTATTAAGTATACAGCAAGCTGAAGTAAACAGGTAAGTGGCAAATGATAGACAGACATCGGCAAATGGTGCTCAACACACCCAGCAGACATAGACTAGAGAAGACCCTTTAAGGCAGTCAGCTGGAGTTCCAGAGAGAGTTCTGAGCAGAGCAGAGGGTCACCTAGGGTGAGACTTCAAAGCAAAAGAAGAAATAGCAACAGAGAACGATGACGTCATCAGATCCAGTGCTGACAACACCCAGCAGAAACGGACAGGGAAATGGAAGGAGTAGGCTGGAGTTCCAGCGGCTGAAGGTCCCTTTCTCTTTCCACTCAGGCTCAGGCACCTTGATATCACAAGGTGAATGATACTCATCTGCTGGGCATGGCTTGCCCATGGTCTCCAGGGCACAGAGCTTTTGCTCCAGGGCTGCTATGTTCTTCTGCTCCCTCCCTGTCACAGTTAGGGGAGCCAGGACCATTCAGTCCGTCCACCACACCCGCTCCCTGTCTTCAACAGTGGCCACGTCCTCTGTTGTGGGGGTCTCTGAGACCTTCCCAGGCTTGCAGAGAGATGACCTGCAGGAAGCGAGAATGCAGTGTTGGTTCTGACCTCAAGTAGTTTATTTTGGACATATTTAAGCACAGCACAGTTTGATGAAAATTATTCTGAGGATGATTAACTCAGTCCTGCATGCACAACAAAGCAGACATGAATCTCCTTGAGGAACAAACTAAGCTAAATTCACATCAGACGTGACTCCGTTGAAACTCACCGGAAAGTCTGTAAAGATGGGTTCTATAGACTGAGAGAAACAGGCTTACAGTGAGGGTCTGGGGGAGGATCCGGTGCTGGAAGAGTCTCTACCACATGGATAGAGCAAAGGTTTCCAGGCTAGTAAGCAAACGCACTCCCAGGCTTCTGAGCAGACAATAGGCATTGCATGTCTTCCCTTGAAGGAACAACTCTGTGTGCTTAATGTTCCAGGTTCCCTATTGCTTACCCACAAGCACAAAGAACTGTCTCTGGTATTCTACCTCCTACCTGGGCCGAGGCTACCCCTTCATTCCACACAACCAAATCCTTAAAAAAAGTGTATTATTGACATATAACTTACTCCATAAAACTTACTGACCTTTAAAAGTACAATTGAGTAGTTTGGAGTGCATATCCACAGAGTTATGTAACCCTCACTACTCCCTAATTTTTGAATATATATATGAGCTGAGGATTGAACCCAGGGCGTTGTGCTTGCTAGGCAAGCACTCTACCACTGAGCTAAATTCCCAACCCTAATTCTTGACTATTTTTATCATCCCCATATGAAACCCCGAACCTGTTAGTAGCCGGCCTGCCTCCAGTCCTGGCCACCGTATATCTGCTGTCTGTAGAGAAGTCTTAGAAGTCTTA
The DNA here is from genome assembly GCF_903995425.1 of Onychomys torridus. Taxonomy (NCBI): domain Eukaryota; kingdom Metazoa; phylum Chordata; class Mammalia; order Rodentia; family Cricetidae; genus Onychomys; species Onychomys torridus. The sequence continues at coordinate 37,366,032 of NC_050449.1, read as the reverse complement.
GAAGTACTTAGAGATTCATCTCTCAAAATTTCTTTCAATGAAATCACACATGCTGTGGTCCACTGTGACTGGCTTCTTTCTCTTGGGCTATTGTTCACACTAGTTTGAAGCAGTAGTACTTTGTTCCTTTTTTGTGATTGAATAATATTCCACTGCATGGGCATATCACATTTTGTTTAGCTACTCATTAGTAATGGACATTTAGGTTGTTTCCTTTACTAAGCCCTGTATGTAATACTCCAATCACAAAAACAAATTTTTGAAAAAGAGAAAAAAGCAGCCAAACACGGGGAGATAGGCGGCTCAAGTCTCAAGTAGCCCTCTCTAAGAACAGGATTTTGGGGGAAAGATGAGCAGGTGACTCATACATCGGAGATGTTATCTCTAGTTAAGTAAAACTAGAAAATCAAGAGCAGGTGGTATATAGAAGGAGCGGAGAGCAAGTGGTGTATTCCATGTTGCAGTGTTTGGACAATGTGTGCTTTCCTCTTTTGAGCCTCTATCTTGGGAGTGGGAATCCTGAGCTGTGGGTTAAACCCCATGTTTAATGTTCTGAGGAAGCACCATGTTCTCCCCAAAAGTGGCTGCTTCTTTCACATTCTCATCAACAGTTCAAGGGGGTGGGTTGATGTTCTTTAGTTCTTGTACTTTTAATTGGGGTGTCCCTGTCCCCAGTGGCTCCCTTCTCTTTCCTGACTTGGGGTCCAGGCACACCCCCACCCACCCCCGCTTCCTCTCATCACTGACTGGCCCCTCCTTCCCTGTCTCTCTGGTTTTCTGACCTTGAGTTGTCAGAGAGCCCTGGTGTCCAGACGGTCATTCCTCACAGCTGCGATCTCTTTCAGTCCCAGGACTTAAACGTCACTCAAGTGCGTTGGCTCTCAGAATGTGGCTCCAGGCAGGCACCCTCCTCTGATTCCAGGCTCTGCTACCTATAGACATCTGACAAGCAACTTTGGCCCCACAAATACCAAATGGGGGTCCCTGTTTTTCACCTTGAGCCAGTCAGTCTGGCTCAGTGTTTCAGTGTAGTTATGACCTTGAAGTAATTTGATTACTCTTCTCCTGTCCCAGAAAGCCCCCCTCACCTCTCCCCACTGTCTGGGCTCCTGACTGGGAGTCACATTGCCTTACTAACAGGTCTCCCTCCCTCCCTCCCTCCCTCCCTCCCTCCCTCCCTCCCTCCTTCCCTTCCTCCTTGACCTTGACCCACAGGCTCATCTCAACCAGAACAACATGACAGAGAGTAAGTAAGTAGACTGATGATGTGGCCTAGTGGTAACCCCATCTAGTATGCCCAAGTCTCTGGGTCCATCCCCCACCAACGCTGGGGGATAAAGCCAGATAATGCTGGGTTTTCTTCCCTTCTGAGCCCAGCTACAAAGCCCCGGGCTTTTGAAGTCACCCTCCAGGCTCTGCTCTACCCAGCCCCTCCCAACTGGCTTCCCAGATCTAACAGGCCAGACTCATTTCTCCTCAGTCTGGATGAGCCAGCTCAGAAGTCAACATGGCTCTTTCCTCACCACCTCTGGATAGCCCTCAGTCACTGGCTCTGTGAGGTCATGTCTGTCCTCTTGAGTAAATCACAGCACCCCAGGCCCTCCCTGTCTGCTTCAGATTCCTCCTTGGTGCTCAAGCCTCCTGTGCCCTTTGGTGTGTATGGTACACGTCAGTCCTGCTTACTCTCGCCTTTCCCGCATTCAATTGTAGCCTCCTTTAAGACCTTGCTTGTGTAATTTTTGGTTCATTCTTGTGAACCCAGCTTTCCAGCGCTGGTTGCCACGCAGAAACGTCGGGTGAATGAATCCGCGCTAGCAGCTGGATGTTTTATGATACCCACATCCAATTGTGTTGCTATGCCTTAAATGGCCAGCAGGTGGCATTGTAACTACAGAAACAGCAGACTCCTGGCTCCCAGCTACTTTATTTCATTTTTCTTTATTAAGAAATTTTCTACTCACTCCACATGCTATCCACAGACCCTCCCTCCTCCCTCCTCTCACCCCCAGCCCTCCTTCCCAAGCCACCCCGCATCTCCACATCCCCCAAATCGAGGTCTACCATGGGGAGTCAGCAGAGCCCAGCACACTGAGCCTAGGCAGGTCCAAGCCCCTTTCCACTGCACCAAGGCTGCCCAAGGCGTCACACCACAGGCACCGGATTCCAGAAGCCTGCCCATAGACTAGGGGCAGATCCTGATCCCCCTGCCTGGGTGCCCCCCAAACAGTTCGAGCCAAACAACCGTCTTCCATATCCAGAGGGCCAGTCCAGTCCCATGGTGGCTCCACAGCCACTAGTCCACAGTTCATGGACTTCCACTAGTGTGGCCGGTCATCTCTGCACATCCTCCCATCATGATCTCAACATCCCTCGCCTATAGACTCCTTCCTCTCTCTCATCAATTGGATTCCTAGAGCTCAGCCTGGTGCCTGGCTGTGGATCTCTGTATCTGCCTCCATCTGTCACTGGACAAAGGCTCTATGATGACAGCTAGGTTATTTGCTTTAGGGTTGGGGATTTAGCTCAGTGGTAGAGCACTTGACTAGCAAGCGCAAGGCCCTGGGTTCGGTCCTCAGCTCTGAAAAAAACCCAAAACAAAACAAAAAAACCCAACTGAACTCAGTTCCTCTGGTAGATAAGCAAGCTCTCTTAACCCAGCTACTTTTTGCAGAGTTCACCCCAGTACCCCAGTTCAGAGGTAAAATGCTTAGATGTGCATATGACAGTATATGTGCTTCTTGGACCAAGCTTCTGCCTATTTCTCTCCCAGCTAGACTCTAGTCTCCCATTACTTCTGGTCTGTGGAGGGCCACCAATCTTACTTCTCACCAGGCTCCAGGCCCAGGCGACAGAGAGATAGCAGTGAACTGGTAGCTGAGCCCCACAGCAGCCTAGCCAACCTCCATGGCTTTCAGTCACAGCTCGATCGGGCCTCCGGGGATGAGGGCAGCTGCAGGAAGAGGGAGCAGCCTGGAGCCCTCAGGCCAGGTCCAGTTATGCTCACTCTCAGCCCTGGGGAGACCCCCCCCCCCCCCCCCGCTTCCCTCACCTGTCCCCTCAGGAGGCGAGGGATGGTATGGGTTCCCTTGCATCTTGCAGTCATCATTGGGCGGAGGTACTGACTGGAACTTTAAGCCTAGATTAGGGCTCCTTCCCTGCTTTGCTGATTGCCAGCTGCGTGACCTTGGCCAAGTGTACACCTGGGTTTTGCCATCTGGCCATTGGGAGAAAACACACCTGTCCAGAAGGTTATGAGGAAGGTGAGCCAGTCCCCAAGAGGATACAGAGTGGGCATTTGCAGGAAGGGCTAGCTCTGGTAGAGACAGGAGGTATGAGGATTAGAATCCCTTCACAGTCACCTGAGCAACCCCCCCCCCCCCCCCCCGTGGGTCTACGGCTATGCACAGCTTCGGGAGAACTGGAGGGACCAAAATGACCTTGCTCCTGCATTCAAGAAGCCAGGAATGAATGGAAGAGATGGGTTCGAGCCCACAGGAAGCAAAGTTAAATAACAAATCTGAGAGAAAGTAAGAAGGTTTCAGCGGACTGTTCATGATGAATACCCGCTGATCGGGAGAGATGGGCAAAGGCTTTGAGCCAGCCAGAGGAGTGGGGTGGGGCATGGGGGGCGGGGAGAGGGAGTGAAGGGGTATGGGAACCAGGGAGGCCATGGGAAGGAAGTGGGAGGTCGTGGCTGAGGCTGTGCAGGGAACCAAGCTGGGATGATGTCAGCTGCATGGCCCCATCTGTTGTAGTCAGGGTGTCTATTGCCGCAACAAAACATCATGACCGAAAGGCAAGTTGGGGAGGAGAGGGTTTATTTGGCTTACACTTCCATGTTGCTGGTCATTAATGAGGGAAGATAGGGCAGGCAGGATCCTGGAGGCAGGAACTGATGCAGGGGCCATGGAGGGGTGCTGCTTACCTGCTTGCTTCCCCTGGTTTTTTTTTTTTTTTTTTTTCTTTTTCTTCAGCCCGCTTTCTTATAGAACCCAGGACCACCAGCCCAGGGATGGCACCACCCACCATTGGCTGGGCCCTCCGCCATTGATCACTAATTGAGAAAATGCCTTATAGCTGGATCTCATGCAGGCATTTCCTCAGCTGAGGCTCCTTCCTCTCTGATGATGCTAGCTTGTGTCAAGTTGACAGACAAAACCAGCCAGTATGCCATCCCTAGCAGCACTGTGGCTGGTCTCAGGCTGAGTTCATGCTGTAGGCTGAGGGAGGGGGAGGGGGAGAAAGCACCATCTGCAGGTGTCCTGTCCCTTGCTTGGGACTGTGGCTGGCATCAGCTGAGTCTGACCTGATTCTCTCCCACACAACAGTTCCAAAGATGGTTGTCTGCCTGCGGACAGACGGGGGCGAGCAGGAGGGCACCCTGAGCAAAGGGTCACCAGGTCACACTCTGATGGAAGGGCTAGCGTCATCAGCTTGGGCATTAGGACCGAGGGTCCACTAGGACAGTACAGAGCCTGGGGCTGATGCTTCCCGGCGGGACCCTGTGGGTGGAAAGCACGATGAGGGATGTTACTACCCTGTCCTGATGTCACCGCTGGGAAACATAAAACTGCCAAGAGCCTGTGAAAGCCGCCACAGGCAGCGGATGACAGATGAACACTAGGTTGTGAGCTCTGTGTCCTGGTGAGACCGCCACCACCGTGTCCAGGAGTCTTGTGGCTTGCGCCAGTTTGCCAACATTTTCCCGTGTCATCCTAAAGCAGGGGCAGTCAAGGTCCTGAGGCTGCCATGGGATGAGGGGGCAGGGAGGGCCTCAGTGGCTCCTACTTTACCCCTCCCCTTTTCAGATCTAAAGCCTACCAGTGCCAACTACATCAAAGCTGTGCCCACTGTGCCCGTATTTCCACGTTAGTCCTACGTTACCACCTGCACCTTTCTCCCGTGTCCCCATTTATCCTGGCTCTTAAAGACTCCCTGAGAGAGGGCTTGAGATGACAGGAATGCTCAGAGACTCTGGCAACACCATTTTCCAAAGCAACTGACCCCCGTGGTCCCCCTCTGCCAGGGAAGCTGCCGTCTTGGGTAGCCTGGCAGCCATGTCACAGTGCCTGATTCTGGCTCTAGAGACCAGCCACCCTTGCCTGTCTCCCATTTTGCCCATGCTCAGTGCTGCTACCCTGCCTAGCTGTCTGCCTAGAACAGAGGGCCTTTTCTGGTCCCTTGGGACCCTGGGGCTGGGACAGCCTGTCTGCTCCACTATGCCCTTCCCCCACAGCACAGAGCAAGGCTCACTCAGATTAATTAATCTGCTGCCCAGCCCTCGCCTCTAGCTTATCTTTTATTCATGGACAAGCAGCGTTCTCCGCTTTACCAGGACTCTGGCATCAATATTTCATCTTGCTTAGCCTGCCAGCTCCTGGCCTCCTTCCACCCCCACTCGGCTTCCCACTGGCTTTAGGACCCGGAGGGCTGGGTAGGCTGGCCAGCCCAGAGTCATCAGATGCCAGGCTGCCTTCTTGGGCCCCTGACCTGTCCTCAGCACCATCCATGGAAGACCTTTACACCTTTCTGGGTAAGTAAACTAGAGATTCTCAGGAGGCAGGGGTGTCTTAAGGGATGCTGGAATATTTCGGGGGCAGGTGAGGCTGGTACAAGCATGGCTTCTTTTTTTTCTTTTGAAGTGCCCAGCACTAGTCCTGGCATGGAATAAGTGACCCTTCAGGCCAGGAGTCTGACTCATTTCCCTGACTGCTGTGTCTAGGTGGGGAGAATGAAGTGGGGGCATGGACTAGCCTGGAAGCCCCTGGACTTTCTCATTTCTTTAGCTTCTAGAGTCTCAGCTTTCTCAGTAGATGCTCAGAACTCTAGGGCTGAACTTCGTGTCTGCAGGGTCTCAGAGACCTTCCGGAAGGGAACAAACTTTGATATGCAAAATCAAATATGATGAATGTGTGACTGTGTGGGTGTTAGGGTATGGATGTGTGTGTAAGAGAGAGTGGGGTTTTATTGGGGGTTTTAGGTGTCCCTAGCTTTCAACTGATGCTCCACAAAGTTGCCAAGGTGTAAAGCGTGGTATTGTAGGTGAGCAGAGTCAATGGGGTGGGCAGTCCTAGGCACTGCTGGCATGCAGTGAGTGTGGATGTGGGCAGTAGGGGTGTATGAGTATGTACATTTTTGTGTGAGTGGGTAATAGAGCCAGTCTTCAAGCGTGTGTGAGTGTTACGGCCTTTCACGGGCACTGGGGACACCAAAGAGCCTGGTGTCATTGTGTTTCTTTCTTGGAGGCTCTGCAGGGAGCTGGCCCGCTTGGCTCAGATGGAAGCAGTAACTCCCAAGTGGCCTGCTGGCAATGCTCAGCAGATTTTCCTGGGCTGGTGGTCCCACTGTCTGTGTGCTGGGTCTGTGGCCATTGTGTGTGTGTGTGTGTGTGTGTAATCTCTGGCCCTGGCTTTGCTGAGGTGCAGGATGTGTGTAGTGTATGTATGTGTGTGTGTGCATGCACGTGTGTGTGTGTGTGTGTGTGTGTGTGTGTGTGTGTGTAATCTCTGGCCCTGGCTTTGCTGAGGTGCAGGATGTGTGTAGTGTATGTGTGTGTGTGCATGCACGTGTGTGTGTGGCCCTGGCTTTGCTGAGGTGCAGGATGTGTGTAGTGTATGTGTGTGTGTGCATGCACGTGTGTGTGTGTGTGTGTGTGTGTGTGTGTGTGTGTCTGTGTGTCTGTGTCTGTGTCTGTGTGTCTGTGTGTGTCTGTGTCTGTGTAGTCTCCAGCCCTGGCTTTGCTGAGGTGCAGGATGGGAGACTGCCCCCTGGCACATGTGGTGTGGGCTTTAAGAGGGCTCCATGAGGCATCCACTAGCCACCTCTTCCATATCCTACATTCAACCTTTCAGGAAAGCCACTGAACATGAAATACACCCAGAACCCAACCACATTCCCCCATCCGTGTGACATAATCTCTGGCTCCCTCTGTGACTGCGCAGTTTGTGCCTAATGCCACAGCATCCTGGAGAAGCCATGTTGGCTGACCTGCCTCCTGGGTACTGCTTCTCTTCCTAGCTCAGGTGCATCAGCCACATCTGGGGCCCTTCTCTCCTCCAGATGTTGCCTTGCCTCACTCTCTGGCTTCCTTCAGGTCTCTGCTGAATGTCACCTCCTGTTTGCGGCCCAGTCCTGTTCTCTGTGCTGTTTCTGTGGTTCTCCTTCCCAAGGAGCACGGACTTCTCACAGCGCCTGAACAGTCGCCCATGTTTACCGTTAGCAGCTTGTCTTCGGCCAGCACCATGAACACGCGGGAACCTTGAGATTGAATCTACCAGTGTGGTAGGGATCGCTGCGAAGGGCTGGAAGAAGCGTGATAGAGTGAGTGAGAGAATGAGAGAGTGAGTAAGTGAGAGAGTGAGCGAGTGAGCGAGTGAGTGAGTGAGTGAGTGAGAGAATGGATGGATTGCCTCCCACCCTCACCCAGGGCTCCTTGAGGACAACCCATGGGCTGATAACTTTTTTCCTACATTCAAACCTTCAGCGTGTGGGAGAGCGCATGTGCTCATTGTTGGCTTGTTTGGACATTTGTTTAGTCCTTTGTTCATTTATCAGGTATGAAGTTCCTACCGTATTCTGGGTCCTGTCGTGGGTGTGGAAACCATCATGCCAGGCAGGTGGACACAGCTTGCTTTCTCATGGTGAGTGTGTCTCCTGAGTGGGTCCTGAGGCCTTTTTTTTTTTTCTTGTTCTCTTTTCTGCTTTGACCATCCCCAAGCCAATGGCTAATTTGGTGAGACTTTGTGACTCTAAACAGCCCCCCTCTAATTTCACCCCCATCTCCTCTTCACTGACCTGATGGTTTTAATGGTGGGAGACATTCATTAGCACCCTCACAGTGGCTGGCGGGATGGGGGCTCAGTCGGTCTCTGTCCAGCTTCTCTCTTGGCCGTGATCTCTGCACCTCATCTTTGTCTCTGGCTCTCTGTCACCTGCTCCCTTTCTCTTTTATTGGTTGAACTGCTTTCACAGACCAAAGTCTCATCACTATCATTGTGACAAAATATCCATCTAGATAATCAATCGTAAGGTGACATTCACATTCTTATTTATTTATTTAACTTGTGTGTGTGTGTGTGTGTGTGTGTGTGTGTGTGTGTGTGTACACATGCATGGATGTATGGAAGCCAGAGGTTGACATTGGGTGTCTTCCCCAGTCACTCTTCAACTTATTTTTTGAGACAGGATCTCTCTCTAGCCCAGAGCTCACTGATTTAACTAGGCTGGCTGGCCAGCAAGTGTGAGACTCTCCTACCTCTGCCTCCCCAGTGCTGAGATTACAGACACAAACTGCCACACTTGACTTTTTGTTTTAAATGTAGGTGCTGAGGACCCAAGATGGGTCTTCATGATTGGGCAGCAATCAGATGCATGAGAGGAGACAGCCTCTTGCTGCCATCTCTTCCGACTGGCTCCTTGGCTAAGAGTCAGTGTGGCCTGGTAGTGGCTTGGTGGGGACATCCTTGTCTCCCTGCACTATCATCCAGGCAAGGGTGACCTTTGACATCTGAGGTTTTTGTTAGCAAAAGGGATGATTAATGAGAACGGGGAAGGCAGCCATGAGTCGTGGGCATCCCCTACTCTTCTTACAAAGAAAGACATCCCTTTCATCAGCACCACAGGCTTACCCACCAGTCTGAACTGGTGAGGAGAGGAGAGTGATAAGATGGAAGGCTTTGCTTCAGAGTCAGAAGGACTCATGCTTCTTGTGGCCTTGGGTTCAGGATTCTTATTCTGACACACAGTCCCCTTTTGTGCCTGAGGTGGCTAATCTGCATTGTCAACCTTAATGGGTGTAGAATCACCAGCACACACACACATTTGGGTGTGCCAGTGAGGGTGTTCCCAGGGAGTGTGACTGAGGAGGGTAGAGAATGTGGATGGTAGAAGGGAAAGAGTCGCTGAGCACAGGCATTCACCGCACGGTGCTTCCTTGTTGTGGATGCATGCATTGCAACCTGCCAGCCATCTGTAGCAAGCCTCCCGCCCTCGGCCGCCCTGATAGGCTGCACCCTCCAGCTGGGAGTCAAAACAGCACAGAGAAAACTAACTAATACAGCACCTTGTCCCTCTGTTCCCTGATACACACCCTGGCTTAGGAAGCAAGGTTATAGGGAGCAGCCTTGCTCCGTGCCAGGGCTGAGGCACCATGGCTAATTGGCTCATGCCCTTGAACGAACTAAGTACCTTTCCTGTTTGGTTTCCCCACCACGCACACTGCAGCAAGTAACAGTGCCTTGCCCTGGGGTTATTGTGAGGATTAAATGAATTAGTATAAGGAATTAGTTCTGCAGAACATCTGCTTACAGCCCCACTCAATAAGGGCCAGCCAGCATCATCATTTGAGGAATTCTAAAAGCCGTCGCCACCCTAACAATGCTGCTGGGCCCCTACAGCCCAGGATTCCTTCTCTGGCATGCATGGTAGGAGACTCCTATAATACTGAGCTCAGTAAACTGAGGCAAGAAGATGGAGAGCTTGAGGTCAGCTGGGTTACACAGTGAGAACCTATCTCAAAATCCAAAAAGACAAACAAGAAATCTTTCCTCCACTTATTTTTGGGGGCTATAGCCCCCCCCAAAACCTCCTTTAAAAAAAAAACACAGAATAGCATCTAATACACAGTATGAATATACCCAGGTATTTTAAGTCTGGCTGAAGATGTGTTTCACCAGCTGTGTGATGTAAGGTCATTCCTCAGCCTCTCTGAGCTAAGGAGGACCTTGAATTTCTGCTTCTCTGCCCCCTGACTTATGGAGAGTTAAAGATCTAACCCAGGGCTTTGCACACCCTAAACAAGCACTCTACCCAGCTGAGCCACCCCCAGGGTCCTCTTTGTTTGTTTATATAAGATCTCAGTCTGTAGTCCGGGGTGGCCGTAGAGTTTTGGCGATTTTCCTGACTCAGTTTCCCAGGTATGAGACACCAGTTTTGGTTTAATCTCTGTTCTTCAGATTCAATGACAGAAGATTTCTGCAGAGACCGAAGAAAACAGTCCCTCTGAAGGACTTAGTGCAACCTGCAGCATCAGTGGGACCAGTCAGCAAACAAGCAAATGGGATCGTCTTCTGGCCCCAGCCTTCATGATGGATCCTGGCCTCTCCCCAGAGGGTGATGGCGGAGCCCATCACACCTCTTCCAAGTGAGAAGACTAGACAGGAGGAAGGGTGACTTTTCAGAAGGGCTGGGATTTTGCTGGGCTGGCTTTCATTGACAACTATTCTATGACAGAGGTAGCCAGGCTCTTAGCTCCTGCCCCGAGGGCTGGTGATATCTGGTGGAAATGGAACATTCCTGGGTTGCAGGGGGGTGGTGGTGGTGGTGGTGGTGGTGGTGGTGGTGTGAGGGCGGAGGTTAGAGCCCACAGTGAAGTCCCCTGGGACCAGGTTTGTCCTAGTCTGCCTTATTCTCTCCACCAATAGGGTGCCCTCACCTATCCACTCTCGACAACTCCCATGCCTGGGAGCAGGTAGCATCTGGGCAGTACCTACTATGGGGAGGTGACTAGCGTATCACCCTGGGTCCCCTGGCACAGGTTTCTTGGATGCCATCAGACCTCTGCAGACCTCAGGAGGGATAAAGGTTGGTCCAAACTAGATTTTAAGCTCTGGGCACATTCTCATTTTTTACTGAGATTGTGGGGGAGAGGGGAAAAAAAGAGAGAGTGAAAAATAGTCCCATCTAGACTGTGCAGGGCAAAAGCAATTTCCTCCCCAGATCTCCTTTTCTGATTCTCAGAAGAGGCAATTTGGAAATGTCCGGGCAGTTCTGGCTGGGGTGTGGACCAGACCACCTACAAGGCCTGGGGAGGGGGTGGAGGGAAGCAGGGTGGGGCAAATGGAGGAGAGTGTCTGCCCTGGCCTCTAGAAAAAACAGGGAGAGATGGGGTAGGAGGGATGTGGAGAAGGGTCAAAGTTGAGGCCAAGGTGGGCAGGGAGCATGCTGAGATATGAGGCAGGTCCTGGCGGACAGGAGGGCTGTGCTGGGGAGAGTTCCAGGTGGCATGGGAGCTGGCACCCACCGGAGTCTCTGTTCTGGAGTCAGTCAGTGTCTTGGAGGATTCTGTGGGCAGAAGAACAAGCCCCCACGACAGGCCAGCACTTGGTGAGCCTCCTTTATTGGTAGGTTTTCTGGGTGCTGGGCAGTCAGGTGGTATCTTATCAGACATTCATGGTTCTGGCATGGAGGAGAAGAGTCCCTAGACAAGCGCTGAACCTTCCTGGCTCTGTGCTGTGTGTTGGGGTCGCTCTGCAATGCTGTTTTCTTCCTAGCTCTCACGAGGTGACTATGAGGGTCTAGTCTGTAGAGCCACAGGCTTCCTCAGGAGTGAAGACCGAGTCCCCCAAGGGCCTCTTAGGAGCCTTTCCTTTCCTTTGACATGACTCTGGCCCCATAGCCTGAACCCATCCCCCCAGTTATCACCTCCAACCAACTAAACTATCATCCCCTAACCATCCACAGTGTCAACCAATCTACTACCCTACATCCTGCCATATTACCAACCCATAGTTTTCTAAGCTACAAAGCAAACTGCTCACCAAACAGAAAACCCACCCACCAACCAACCTGCTAGTCAACCTATCCCTCCACCGTCTTATCACCTTACCTGGTTTACCAACCAATCACCCATTTTCCTACCATCCGACCAGGAGACAGACACTACACAGTGATGGTAACAGAGAAGGTTGACTACAAAGAACTATAGGGCTGGAGATATGGCTGGGTTGGTAGAGTACTTTCCCAGTGTGCTGAAGCCTGGGTTTTGATCCTCAGCACCTCCTAAATTGGGAACTGTGATCTACGCTTATAATCCTGGGGCACATCCAGCCTGGAGGCTGGATGATCAGAAGTTCAAAGTCATCCTTGTTACCTATTGAATTTGAGGTCAACCTGGGATACACAAGACCCCATCATAAAATTAAAACAAAACCTAAACCGCCATCACCACCAAGAAGCCCCGAAGAACTATTAATTACAGAAGATTTTCTGTTGTAATAAGGGATTGTATGTCTTCTCTCAAAAGTACAGAAACAGGGCTGGGATGGGACCTAGTGGTAGAGCACTGGCCTAGTATAAGGAAGGTTAGAGCTGAGGCAGAACACTGAAGGCAGGGCCAAGTCAGGAGGGCCTCCCCACGTCCCAGCACTCCCAGGGCAGAGATCTGAGCCTTGTCACAGAAGGGACAGCCAGCTGGACAGCTGGAATTTGATGAGCACTCACATCGCTGTCAGAGGTGTAGGGAAGTTGTATGCTGTGGATGCCTGCCTGTGGGGCACTGGGAGGAAAACATTTCCTTGGGCAGTGCCCTTCCAGCCCCATGCCTCACACAGCTGAACTGAGCCAGGAAATAAAGGAAAAAATGTTCACAGGCCCTGCTTCCTCATCACTAACCAGACAACGATAGCCACACCCATTCCTCACCTCTGCTATCTGCCCAGGAGCTCCTCTTAATATGCCAGTTAGGCTACCAACCACCCCACCCCCACCTTTGGACCATTCCAGCAAGCAGGTTTTCCTGGGTGTGCATCTGTTCCAGGCACTGTGCTCAGGCCAGTGAGGGACCCGGCAATGAAAACTTGGGCTCCACCCTGAAGGAGGGGACCCCTGGGAATCTATCCAAAGCGTTAGACATGTGGGCTGCGATGTTGCTTAGAGGTAGATTGTTGGCTCAGCATGCACAGGCCTCAGTTTCTATCCCAGTACAGCAAAAACAATTGAGTAAACTATGTGAGCATGGGCAGGCTAAGCCAATGTCCAGCTGTAGTCAACAAGGACCCACCACAGGGGGCTGACAGCAAGCTCCGATGTTGACAGTGAGCAGACCATGATGGCCTAACTGTGAAACAGCCTCATGGAAGGAGTGGGGTAAAGATTTAGAGAAGGAACAGGAGGGAGGAGGTACCTCTGTGATCCCAGGTGTCAAGGAGGACTAGGGAACGGGAAGACGAAAATGAGAATAGCTTACTGAGTTGAGGGAGTCTGGCATATTAACTGCTTGGGGCCCCGCTGGGAGTGAGTGCCCATCTCATCACATTATGCCACTGGGGGAGAGGTTAATCATGGTCAGCTTCTTCCTCCGGTGGTAAACCTGGCTTCTCTCAGATAGACACTTGCTTCATCGTCAAGGAAGAAACTGGCTTTATTTTATTTTAAGGTTTGCTCAGCATCAGGCAGACACCAGAAAGGACTTCCAGTCCAGATCAGGAGACTCATGAATCCAGTTCTCTGCGGACCTTCAGGAAGAGATTCACATCCATCTGTGCTGGATGACAGATCCATCCAGGAAGAGTCAGGGGTCTAACTGCAGTGACCCTTCTAACCTTGTTAAAGGGCTCTCTTCCGCCTAGGCTCACCTGCTCCTAGGTTTCCATTGATGGCTCAAGCACCATTAAGTATCTTGGAATAAAAATCTGACTTCAGGATCAATTGATGAAGAAAGGTTCCTCAAACATTTCCCAGCAAAGGTAATTAAATTCCGATAGGAGAAGATGGAGCGGCTGGTGACGGGCGGTGGGGGCCGTGTTGGCGCCTGGCTGCTGAGCAATGAAATCACAGGCGTGCACAGCCCAGAGCTGGCAGCCGCACAAAGGAAATGGGAACAGTCAAATATCTCCCTCCTCGTTGAGTTCCATTTACATGTTTATAATAGAGGTTCTTAAGGCCCTAATGAGAAGGCTGCTCATTGCAGGGAAGAGGATGATTAAGGCGCTGCCAGACGAGATCAGGGACAGGAACAAAGGACTGTTAATTACTACAGAGGGACGGAGGAGAGCCAAGCCTCGGCTCACCCAAAGCCTCCCCAGACTGGTGCTGTCCCGCTCTCCCAGCCTCACCTCTGTCCCCTGCCCAGGTGACTTCTGAGGAGTGGGTGAGATAGCTCTTGGGGCTACACTCTCTGGCTCTGGGACCACATTCAAAGTCTCTCGCAAGGGAGACATTTCAGGCTAGACCACCATGCGTGCAGGTGTGTTATCTGGAGATGCCCCTTTGGGAGTAAGGGACCAGAGGGCATTGTGCTGCTTGGTTGGCCACTGTGTGGGCCACTTGAGGGTAACTCAACTGAACTTTGGGCCCTAGAAAGGACATCACCCTAGGCAGATGAAAAAAAAATCTCTTCTTCCCATATCCTGGATGCCCAAGACACTTAAATCCAGGTCAGAACTGGTGACTGCCCATGCCTCCTGGTGCTAAAGTGGGGTCTTGTTAACAACCAGAGTTCATGGTATGTGGGAAAATGAAAGATATACTGTCACACCCTGAGCACCTATACCATATGTACTGAGCATCTAATACCTTCGTTCATTGAGTGCCTATACTAATGTGAAATATATCACCATGCTCTGAGGACCTATCATCAATATTTATTATGCATCAACCATCATGCACTGAGTACCTATACCATTGTGCACTGAGCACCTATACCATCACTCACTGAGCACCTATACTACCACATACAGAGTACCCATACCAATATTCCCTAAGCATCTGTGTATTGAGAACCTACACCACACACCAAGCACCTATACTGTTGTGTGCACTGAGAAGCCATGATGTTCTAGACTTAGTTGGTATTATATCATCAAATTTTCAAACCTATATAGGGTGGTAGACAAGTTATCTGCTTACACATGAAGAGACTGAGGTCCCAAAAGGTTGATAAGCTATACAGGGCACTGAACTAGCCAACAGCAGACCTGGGATTTGAGCCCAGGTCTGACCATAAGTCTATTGATCCCAATCAATATAGGATAGTATAGGTGCTTAGTACATGACAGTAGATGCTCAGTGCCTGGTGGTGTGGATGCTTAGTGCATGGTGGTGTGGATGATAGTGTATGGTGGTGTAGATAATACATGATGGTAGAAGGGTTCAGTACACACTGTAGGTGATCAGTACACAGTAGTAGAGGTGCTCAGTACACAATGTAGGTGTCCAGTACACAGTACTATAGGCTCTCAGTATGCTATGGTAGAGGTACTCAGTGCATGATAGTAACCTATTCATTGAGGAGGAATTGGTGGTGTGAGGCTGAAGAAATGGGAAATCTCTCTATGCTTCCTGTAGACACTGAGCTAAGTGTGTGCATAAGCCAGTTTCCTTAAGCTTGGTTCTGTTCCCAGTTCCTCTTCTTGTGAAGGGAGTGTTGGGTGACGTCAAGGATGAAGAGGAATTCTTAGTCTGGCTTGGGGGAGGTGGGGAAGAGGAGTGGCTTCTTCACTCGGAGGCTTTGGGGCTCAGGTTCAGTCTGGGGTTAGGGTGGAGTGTAAGTTCAGATCAGTACTAGGATTAAGACTGGAAATGATGAGCATGGTTAAGGAAAGCACGAGGCTTTGGCTTCGAGTCTGAGGTTGGGATGGAGTCCTGAATAAAGCATGCGGTAAGACCCAGGCTGGCTGAGAACTCGGGTACTGTCAGCAAGGCCTGAGCTAGAACTCTCTTAGCTAGCATTAGTTAAGTCATGCAGTGCTGGGGTGTGTGCAGCAGGGGTCACTTCTGTGGAGTGGGTCAAGAGCTTGGCGGGGAAAGAGCCTGGCAGACAATGAGCCGCATGGCAGCAGTGGCCAGCCAGGCTGGATCTGAAGCCAGCACCACGGACAGCTCCAGGAGGGGTGGGGTGGGGATGCTGCTTTAATAAAGAAGCCGCTGACACGTCCCACCTGCTTCCCCTCAAGCCAGGCTCCAGCCATGACACCACAGCCACGGATCCCCAAGAAGATGAAGATAACAACGTATCTTCCTGGGCACTGGGCTTCAGCTTGGGTACCAGTCAGAAGACTCTGGTTTGGATGATGGTTTTCCTAACAAAGCACTTCCATTTCCGTCCCTGCCACCACCACCCCAGTCCCTAGACAGGGTTCCTCTGCGTAGCCTTGGCTGTCCTGGAACTCACTCTGTAGGCCAGGCTGGCCTCCAACTCAGAGACTGGTCTGCCTCTGCCTCCCCAGTGGTAGGATTACAGACGTGGGCCACCACCACCCGCCTCTATTTCACTTAATCTCCAGGTTCACTGGGCTCAGCATGGGGTCCTGCTCCTCTGATGCCCTTTCTTGTGGGGAAATCAGAAGCCTCCCCACACTTGTGGCTCTCACCCCGTTTCTTCTCTTATCTCATTGTTTGAGCTCTGGATGGCTGGGCATTTGTGGCAGGAACCCAGGGGAAACGGGTTCACCATATACTGTTCCTGTAACATGGTCAATATGGACAGCAGTCTCCCGAGGGGAGACGCTGCAGAGAAAGGATACACCATCAATTCCCAAAGGGAAAGGGTAGGGCTGGGTTGTGGGTCTCTTTCATAGAACAAGAGTCTGCCCACGGCTCCCTGTCTTCTATGTGTTTCCTTACCTCCTGGAGTCTCCCCATGAGTGCTGGGGTGGATGGGAGAGAAGGGGAAGGCAGTCCATGGCATCTGGTGTAAATATGCAATGTTCCGGTCCATCTGCTGCAGAAGGCTCTGCATCCCAGTCTCCTTGATCTCCATGGCACTCACTGAGTGGGGCTGAGAAAGTTAAAGGTCCAGAGAGGTTAGATCACAAGGTCACTTGCCACAGGTCACAAAAATGAAAGATCTAGAAACCAAATAAAGCCTTGTGGCTGCAAGTCCCAGAAGCTGTGAAGGAATTCAGAAGAGACTTGTGGCAGGGGGCGAGGTCAGGGCTGCTGGGGTGGGGAACAGGGTGCTGGTGGGGAAAGCTGAGGCTGAGGCCTGAGGTATAGAAGAGAGGCTGGTGGAAGCTGAGATACTTGGATAGAACTGAGATATGTCTATGGGCTAGCCTGAGCTAAGCCTTGGCCTACCATAGAGGGGCAGAGATCTTTCAAAGGGGAACTTCAGCCCTTCCTGCCAGTGGCTGGACTCATGCTTGGAGTCTGTTCTCCTGAGATGGAGAAGATGGGTGGTTGGCAGCCAGAAGACAATGCATGACCTTCCTAGGAGAGGAAGTGAAGCCCACTGTCTCTGTCAAGTGGTCCTCCACTAGCTCCTCCTCTGCCCCCTTCCTCTCTCCCCACAGCCAGACAATGATCCTTGGTCACCGTTCCAATCTCCTCCACCCTCCAGTCTCTGCTTACAACCAGGGTGTTCTTCCTGGGGGTCCTTGTGAGACTCCCCTCCCTAGTGTCTTATCTTCCATCAGTCAAACCTCACTGATCCTCCTCCTCCTTGGCTCTTTGGGTTCCTCAGAAGTGGGTCAACAGATGACTTGCCCACACTGCGATGCCACTGAAGCTCAAGGGACCGAGAGCTAACACTGATTATACATGAGCATTGGGTACCACGCCAAGGTGTTCCCATGGATCCTCAGGGCTGCCCCTCACCACCCTCAGCTTTGCAGCTCCTGTTGCTTCTTGGCTCTGGAACAGGGATGAAAGGATCCCAGCCCAGCCCAGCTTCCTGCCTGCTGCCCTGAGATCCTATCCTGGCTGCTCTCCTCTCCTCTTCCTGTAAGTAGGACAATCGGACCTGCTCTGCTCATCTCACAGACGGCACATGGTGAACACATGATCTTTAAATTAGAGGTTCACTGGTGTCGTGACCCCTGTTTCCTTCTTATATTTTGGGGCTTGTTATTTCTGTTGCTATCGGCTTTCATAGGGGCCTCCTTGCCTGCCTGCCTGCCTTTCACAGCCCCTCTTCCCTGGAGCTTCCAGCATCTCGGGCTGAGCTTGCAGCCTGGGGCAGATCTCCCTCCAGGCACCTCCTGTTAGTCATGCAGTCAGTGTGTCTCAGGCAGTGGAGGTGGCATCTCTCAGCACATCCCTGGGCACCCACGGGAATACCATCACACTGATGCCATTTGATAGGACTGTCTTCAGTTCAATGGTTGTTCAAACCAAAGCATGTCCCAGAATAGCCTGCTGGGCTTATTAAAATCTCATGTTAACATGGACCCATTCCCACCTCTGGTTTCTGACTCAGTAAATCAGGTCTGGGACCCGAGAGCCTGCATTTCTACTAAGTTCTCAAGTGGTGCTGATGCTGCTGGCCAGGGTGGTGGAGGGCATACTTCAAGAACTACTGCAGATCTCAGCAGAATAAGGGCATTGACTGGAACACCCTCATCCTAGGAGGTTGGGGGTGGAGAGCAACACAGGAGCCCGGAAACTGAGCCCCTCCTATCATGAAGAACCCAAGCATCGGATGACTACAACCATCACTACCACCTCCTAACTGAATATGTGTGGGGCAATTAAGGGGAAGAGATGCCAGGGCTGGGAGCTGGGAAGGCGGCTGCATATTTCATGCTATTCTCAGCTTTCAATGTCCTGGGTAGGTAGGCATATGCCACTGTGAGACAGCTTCATGCCAGTGACTATGGAGATGCACCTAGCTGGGGTGAGTGGCTCCTGGGAAGTACGGAGAGATAGGCGGAGTCTGGTGGGGCCAGGGAGGAGGGGCTGGAGGATCTGCATTATGGGCTTTCCTTTCATATTGTTTTCTCCTCAGCATGTAGGGGTGATGGTGACATGCCTGGAAAGTTTCTGATTCTGCCCCCAGTGGCCTGCTTTGCTCCTGAAGAGGCTTCCCAAAGGTGCCCTCAGCTGGATGCTAGTGGCATCAGGGGCCTCTGAGTGGCAAAAGACGGAAGCTCATTACTATTCACCCTCAAATCTATTCCCTTTGCCCCTTCCAGCCCCACACCCGCCTCCCTCGATTACTGTCCAAGGCAATTTTTAAAGAGTTTATAATTGAGAGTTTGGGAGGGATGTGAGCCTTCTAACCGAGCCTCCTGCTTTTCTCTTAGTTTTAGGCATGTGGTCCCGCCCTCATGTACAAATTTAGCATCAGAAATCCAGGGTGATGGGCAGAGGGAGAGTTAACTTGAGGACCCGCTGTAGAATCTGGTGTGCCTAGGTTTACGGTTAAGAGCCATAGAAGACTCTTGGCATGCAGAGGTGGCTGCAGTGATAAGCATGCCCCTTCCAGGTTCAGCAGGGGACAGTGCTA
Source organism: Onychomys torridus (assembly GCF_903995425.1). Taxonomy (NCBI): domain Eukaryota; kingdom Metazoa; phylum Chordata; class Mammalia; order Rodentia; family Cricetidae; genus Onychomys; species Onychomys torridus. The sequence goes on along the minus strand of NC_050449.1, from coordinate 37,347,089 downwards.
ACCTCTGAGACATCACAGAACCATCTATGATTTTCTTACAGACATCCAAATTCTCAGAGACTAACAGGAGTGTGTGTGTGGGGGGCTTTGTGTAGAAGGGATTCTTGGGTGGGGGTCTAGCAGATGGTGGCTCTATGATATCCCAGGTCTGCCCTATGCTTGGACTATGCTTGCTCTTCAAGGGACTTTGTCTCCACAGAGTTTACAGAGGACACTGAGGGACAGAGAGGGAGTGTGGCAGGGCTACCTGGCTTGCAGTAGAACAGATTCTGGGTCTGATCCTGCTTCCTAGTTTTTAAAGCTGTGACCTCAGGCAAGTCACATGGGCTTTCAGAACCTCAGTTTGCTCATCTTGAAGGTGGGCATAATGACAGCAGTTTTGGGTGACAGCACCAGGCCCAGCATCTGGCACCAAGAACAGCGCATTCAAGAAGAGCACAGGAGGGATCTGGAAGCTGGTCAGGATCTCACTCCACCCTAAAGCCTCAGCTTTCCAGTCCAAAAGGGTGGAACTAAGGACCAGGCATTGGGTTCACTCCCTCGGAGTGGTTGGAGTGAACATTCCATCCTGATTAGCTCCGCCGGGCTCCCTCGTGACCTTTTCATTAGGAAATTATGTTTAATAGAAATTGTTCTGACATCTCTCAGCGGTGTTCCCCTGCAATTCATTACCGAAGGGAGGGGCCCAGGGCTCAGTTCCTGGGGGAGGGGCTGCTTGCTCCTCGACCCACCTTTTCAACCTGATCCAATGTGGCTGTAGCTCTGTGGGTAGAGGGGCATGGGACAGGGGTGTTCCGGCTTGGTATCCTCATGTAGAGACAGGCCAACTGTGAGACCATATCTGGATGAGCCAGAACCATTGGAAGCACTCATCCATGGGTTTGAATGGGACCTGCAAGCTCACAGGCTATGGCCAATGATGATGCTTGTGTGTGGATGGCACATCTAAGTCTTGTTTTGTTCCCATACTTTTCCCAGAATGTGAAAAACAGAATGGGTTTCCCCAGTTGTGCAGCACAGGAGGAGCTGAGGTGGCAGAGCTCTGTGGCCTCTCTTCAGTGGCAGGTTCTGTGCATTCTGCTGCTCCTCACTGGAAGAAGCCTCTTGTGGATGCTTCAGCTGAACTTCCTCTTGTTCCAGGGAGATAAGGTGTATGCCAGGGGATGTGATTTGAACCAAGGCACCTATTTCAGCCTCTTCCTTGGCTGTGGCTGACTCAAATTCTTTCTTATCCATCCTTTCATCTGAGAGTCTTGGGATTTGGTTCTGAGAAATCTTAAACAAACAAAAACTTTAAAATTTCTATTACATTTATTTACGTGTGTGTGTGTGTGTGTGTGTGTGTGTGTGTGTGTGTGTGTACACGTGCCATAGTACACATGTGTAGATCAGAGGACAACTTGTTAGAGTTGGTTCTCTCCCTCTACTGTGTGGGTCCCTGGGATCAAACTCAGGTTGTCAGGCTTAGAGGCAAGCACCTTTACCCTCCAAGCCATCTTGCTGTTCTGGTTTGAGCAGTCTTCCAGAACCTTCCTGTCTCTTCCCTAACTCCTGTGTGTGGCACGAATCCTTGAATGGAGAGGTTGCTGATGGGAAGTCAGTTTGCCTTCTCTCTGTGAACTTTCTTTCCGATTTGATAACAAATTAGCAGTGTGTCCTGATGGGTCCCAGGCCTTACACCATTGGTAAATTAATTTTTTTAAGATTTATTTTTATTTGTGCGATGTATCTGTGTCTGTGTAAATGGATGACATATACATACAAGCATCCTCAGAGGGAAGAAGAGTGTGTCAGATTCATGGAGCTGGAGTTACATACAGGCAGTTATGAGACACTGTACATGGGTTCTGGAAACTAAACTCTGGTCCTCTGGAAAAGCAGCAAGCAGTCTTAACCAGTCTCTGATGTCTTAGTTTTTTTGTTTTGTTCTCTCTGTGAAAAGTCTTGATGACTCATTCTGTGCCTTCCTGAATATTAGAAGGTGTAGGTAGCCAGAGTACTTGCTTCCCAGGGCTTTGGGATCGAGGACCAGCCTTAACAGTCTTTGTGTCCTTCTTACCCAGTAACTGGTGAGATACCTCTCACCACCTCACCATTCAGTGCCCGAGACTAGAGGCCTAATCTCTCTCTGCCATATCACTCAGTGGTGTAATTGTGCAGAAAAAAATGTATTAAAATGCAAAACACCCCGTTGTACTTCTTTATGTTAAATCCCTTCTTCGCTTGATCTCCCTTTTAATTTTACAAGGGTTTTTCTCTCTCCTCCTTTTATAGAGAGATGAAGCAGGCATGCAGGGAATCATTTCAACTCCCCTATAAATCTCCAAAATGAATACTTAAATTTGAGGCAAAAAATACATCCTTACACCTTTAATTTCCCTGCTATGGAGTGTAATGAAAAAACCTGATTATTTTTAATTCTTCCCTTTAATAATTCAGCGGCAGAGTGATTTAAGGCTAGGGTTCATAATTACCTTTCCACTTTCTTGGCAAATGGAGTTTTAATAGAAACGAGAGCCCTGGTAACTGCAGTGGATTTCAACAGGTAGCTGGGGGGTCAGACTGGACACTGATTGGTGGTCCTCAGAATATGAAGCCTGGGCGTCCGAGCCCAGTAGATAGAGAGAGAAGTGCATTGCCTGTGGTGGCTGGGGACAGCTGTCAATGGTAGCGGAAGGTCACAGCATGGGTAATGAAGGACCGGTTCATTCTGGAGATAGCAATTGGTAAAAAAGGCAGGCAGGAAAATCTTGGTGGACAAAGAGGGGAGTTACCATGAACCGAGCAAATATTGCTTCTCAGATACAGGGCTAAATGCTTTCGACTGTGATTGAGATGCCCAAGGGAACTGACAGAGCTGGAGGTTGGGCTCAATCTTGCCTTATTGTAAAGCCACCACTGCCCTCTACTGACCGATGGTCCACACAAAGCCCAGAGGCCATCGCCCAGACTCAGTGCTTGCACCAAGAAGCTTACAGGCATGCTCAGACACTGGTGGTGAATAGGGAACTCCACGCAAGGCTTCGGCTGGCCACAGACAGCAGCCCTGAGACTTTCAGGCACTCCAAGGACTTGAACCTGGGTGTCCTCATCTATAAAATCTCCATGACAGGGCTGGTGAGATGGCTCATCAGGTAAAAGAATTTGCCAACAGGTCTCATGGCCTGAGTTTGATCCCTGGGCCACACAATGCATCCCCCCCCCCACTACCCCAGGGGAAGATCAAAATGTGTAAAAGAAAAAGCAAAATGAGAATAATCAAAAACTGACCTGTCAGGGCCAGGCGGTGGTGGCGCATGCCTTTAATCCCAGCACTCGGGAGGCAGAGGCAGGTGGATCTCTGTGAGTTCGAGGCCAGCCTGGGCTAACAAGTGAGTTCCAGGAAAGGTGCAAAGCTACCCAGGGAAATCCTGTCTCAAACAAACAAACAAACAAACAAAAACAAAAAACAAACAAACAAAAAACAAAAAACAAACCCCCCAAAACCAAAACCAAAACCAAAACATACAAAAAAACAAAAACAAATCCGACCTGTCAGTCAGGCGGTGGTGGTGCACGCCTTTAATCCCAGCAGAGGCAGAGGCAGGTGCATCTCTGAGTTCAAGTCTAGTCTAGTCTACAGAGTGAGTTCCAGGACAGCCAGGGCTACACAGAGAAATCCTGTCTTGAAAAATCAAACCAACCAAACAAATAGACAAAAAACCAAACACCACCACCACCACCAAAAACAAAAACAGCTCCCCCAAACTGACCTATCTAGTTTAAGGGACAGTTGTGAGACCCAAACATGAAAATACACACAGGAAAGCCTTGCCAGTCCTGGGCTGGTCTACAGGAGATTGATTGCTCTGCAGCATAAAGTAGGATTACCAGTGTTGATAAGAAAGTTGAAATGACCCCATCTCTGTCTTAGACCCCCACCGTTTCTCCTACTGCTTGTATGCCCAGACTTTTAACAGTCAGGTCAGCCCTTACCTCCTCTCCTAGAAAGCCTTCTGGATGGAGCTTTCTAAAGGACCATTGTTCATGACTTTTTACCTGCCCCTCTCTCCCTATCTCACATTTGGTTGTTTGAGTCTTTAAATTTCTTGACAGAATGTGTGTGTGTGTGTGTGTGTGTGTGTGTGTGTGTGTGTGTGTGTGTGTGATAAAAGACTGTTGCAGGCCAGGCCAAGGCCTGTTTCTCCTCCTCTCCCTCCTTTCTTTTGTCACTTGCTTTTTTCTTTTGTGAAGTACTGGGAATTGAACCCAGGACCTTGCACATGCCAGGCAGCACCCTACTACTGGGCCACACACTTCTGGACAGAGCTTTTCAAACTTCCTTTCTTTCATAAGCACAGAATTGCCTCTGTATTCACGTTGAAACACATCAATGCAGCTGATTCACTGCCCAAATAGAGACAGGGATGGTGAAAAATTGCAGATAATTCCAAACCAAGAAATACCGCTATTAGGTTGCTGAGGCAGGGAGTGAAATACTGGTATGGACTTGGAGGCATACATATGCATATGCAAACACACACACACACACACACACACACACACACACACACACACACACTCACACACATACTCACACATCGGGTCCATGCCTGGTTCAATTGAGCTTGCCTGCATTGTGTTATCTGGTTGCAGACACTTATCAAGTGTTTTCCCATAAATTAAAGAATGTGATTTTTTCTCAGCAGCTCCAAACAGAGAGAAGCAGGGGCTAAAGGCATCCTTGTTCTTTTTTCAGAGCAGGAGAGGTGAGCTGACATGTCTGCTGCCCTCTGGGGAGTGGGGAGAGCCCAAGCCTTTACCCTCCTGAGCCAGTCTCCCGTCAGGGCTGCTCTAGCAGGAAAGGACTTCGGGTATGTGTCTGGGAGAAGATGAAGAAGAAAGCAGGAATCTTTCCAGGGGGCTTACAGCCCCCCAGAATTCTGAGTCCAGGGATGGAGCCCTTCCCAGGACCATCTGGGATCTGATTCTGACCCAGCACAGGTTGTGGTGAACCTGGCTTTAGGATCCGCTAGTGCTGCCTCAGGAGTCACTGGTGGCTGCCCCCCCCCCCCCCAGGGCCTCAGCAGGAGGGGAGGCATCAGAGTCCAGGGAGAGGCTGGTGAGGACCTGGGCCCAGCCTGTGGGGTACCTCCCTGCTCCCAGCCACACTCTGAAATGAGGCAGGCAAGGCGGCAGTAGAGGGGCCCTCAGAGGCACTTGAGGCCTGATTGGGAATAAGTGTGATAATGACTCCCATCAAATGTCAAGCGGCCTTGCGGCGGTTCCTAGGGCTGATTGCTCCTCCTGGGTGGGGGTGTCTGGCCCCGGATGCTTCGCCACTGTGGAGATCCCACCCCAGGTTTTGTCTTCAAGGAGACCTCCTCTCTGCTGTGGGCAGACTGTAGCTTGACTTTTCCTAGCCAGGGAATCGCCAAGCGGGGGACAGAACAGGGCCTAATGAAGATGAAGGGCTATGGCTAGAGCTGACATCACCGGTTCAGACCCAGACCCAGACCCAGATCTGGAAACTGAACTGAGTAGTGTGGTAGAAAAGGGTAACTCCTCCAAGACCTCCGAGGAGCAACCCCCCTCCCCTATTTTTCCAGCACGATGACTCTTGGCTTCCTTCCTTCTCTGCCTCCCTCCCTCCCTCCCTCCCTCCCTCCCTCCCTCCCTCCCTCCCTTCCTCCCTCTTCTTCTTTCTTTCTTTCTTTCTTTCTTTCTTTCTTTCTTTCTTTCTTTCTTTCTTTCTATATCTATCTATCTATCTATCTATCTATCTATCTATCTATCTATCTATCTATCATCTATTTGCACACACTTGTCAGAAGACAACTTACAAGAGCTAATTCTTCCCTTTTAACATGTGGATCTTAGGGATTGAACTCAGGTCACCAGGCTTGGTGGCAAGCACCTTTACCCACTTAGCCATCTTGCTATGACCCACCTGCCTCCTTAAGTGTTGCTTTTCCTAAGACTTGGAAACAGATCACCCCCAAACCATAGTTTATGATTACTCCAGAGAACCTGGTGTACTGAGTGAGTCTTTGGTTCTTGCCTGAAGTCTAAGAACTTAGTGAATTGAGGCTAGCTATGGTTTGAGGGGGTACCTATATTGATCTAGGTTTGGGGGGTCTCAGTTTTGGGGGTCCATTGGTTATAGGCTGGTGCAAGGAGATCTCATCTGAGACAACTGTCATAGCAGCCGTGAGGAGAAGGAGAACACGGGACTGGGGGTGCTCATTGTCATAGTCATTGTCTTGGGCACGTCTAATGTTACTAAGGACTTTTAATGTGTCAGGTCCCATGCGAACAACGGAAGAACTTTACAACGTTGATTCTACTTAGGTTGCACAACTCTCCCACAGGGAGTGAGGAGAGGATCCAGGTTTGGATCCAGATGGTCTAACTCCATTTGAGGTCTGACACTCACTGCTTATGCCGTCTGGACAGCTGCATTCTGCCCTATGCCTGTCTGGGCCCTGTGGAAGCGTGAGGCAGTATGCTGCAGTGGCGTGGGAAGGCACTGGGTTGGATACTCCTGGGAAGGTGTAGTTGAGTGTGTGAGGCACTGAAGTGAATAGAGTACTGAGGAAAGATGCATGAGCAGAGAGAACCTTGGGGCTGGGCTTCCCTTCCCAGGGAGAGATGCACCATCTAGCTACCCAACAGCCATTAGCTCCCCTCGTAGGGCTTCTGTCTGCTGGGTTGTTTATCATGCCCAAGGGCGTGAAATTGATTTCAGAAAGCTTGTCCATTTCCTCCTGCTCTTCCTGCAGAGGGGATAGAGTGGGGTTTATGTGCACAAGGGCTGGCCAGGATGGGAGACACGCCTGGGTTATCCACATGATCATGTAGGCATATCTCTCCAGAGGCCTTGAGACCATCATCCCCATGTCCAAGGACACACCTTGCCTAGCATTTCCTGGGGATGGGGGTGGGTGAGCAGGTGGAGCTGGGGGCACTATTAGTTACTTTTCTCATTGGAATGATGAAACACTTGAAAGATATGACTTAAAGAAGAAAGGGTTTATTGGGGTTCACAATTGGAAGGAATACAGTTTGTCATGGTAGGGAAGACACAGCAGAGGGAATGGGCTGCAGCTGTGGTTACAATAGTTTGCTCACATGGAAATGCACCAGGAAGCAGAAAGAGGACCAAAGCCTGTCTCCCATACCCCAGTGACCCACTTTCTCCAGCTAGGCCCTACGAGGTTGCACAGTTTCCAAAACCAATGCCACCGGCTGAGGATCCCGGGAGGGACATGCATGTCCAAACCACAGTGGACCAGCTGCATACAAGGATCGCTACAAGACCTCTGTCAGGCAGGGGTAGGGAACCAGTGAGGAGCCAGAGGGCAGACCTGTGGTGTTTTAGGGGGCATTCTTAATGGGGGCTGCAGGGCCTGGAGCCATGAATGAGAACCCAGTGGCTGATGGTGGTAAAGGTAGATAAAGTGGTCATCATCTTGATGTTACTCTGCCCAGAGCCTAGAGTAGTCTAACAGTGTTGTTGTTTCTTTTTTCCCCTTTTATTTCTTCTTCTTCTTCTTCTTCTTCTTCTTCTTCTTCTTCTTCTTCTTCTCTCTCTTCTTCTTTCTCTCTCTCTCTCTCTCTCTCTCTCTCTCTCTCCCTCCCTCTCTCCCCTGTTTGTTTTTTAAGACAGGGTCTCCTGTGGCCCAGGCTGGCCTCAAACGTGGTAAGTAGCTAAAGATGGCCTTGAACTCATGCTCTTCCTTCCTCCATCCCCAAGTGCTGGGACTGAGAGATACACTACAATGCTTGACCCAAGCCTGGACTTTTTGATGTCATATAATGAAGACAGTGGTGACATCATCAGCCACAAATACTGAGGGATCTACTATTAAGCTGAGGGTCTAAAGGAGACCTGAGATATAATGATAGAAAAGATGTGGCCTAAGTCTCAGGGATCTCAGAGTGGTGTGTGTGCGTGTGCGTGTGCGTGTGCGTGTGCGTGTGCGTGTGCGTGTGCGTGTGTGTGTGTGTGTGTGTGTGTGTGTGTGTGTGTGTGTGTGTGTTGGTGGGAGGAGATATAAAGGAGACATGAGTGAAGTTCTCAGACTCCAGAGAGTGAGGGTGGACATGAAAAGCAAGAGCCGCCCAGACTGTGTCATCAGGATGAACGGCTCCTTAGGGATGGAGTAGCCTTCTACATCCGTCAGTGCTAGGCCTGGATTTATCCCCAGTGAAGTTTACAAAGTGAAATTCTAAGCTCCAAGGCAAGTCTCAGAGGCAACCTGCCCTCAAGAATGGTATTAATACCTGTATGTATAAAAGAGACCTGGAGACTTTTTGCTCCAGATGATATAAAGGTACAGCTAGGAGGGGCCACAAGCCCCTCAAACCCCTCATTGGCCATCAAATCTGTTGAGCTCTTGGTGTTGGGCTCCCCAACCTCCAGATCTGTGAGACATAAATTTCTATTGTTTATGAGCCTCCCAGTCTATGGCATTTTGTCACAGCAGCCTGAATGGACTTGGGCTTTGGAGCTGTGGCAGGCAATGGGAGCCAATTCCGACTGGAAAAGCAGAAAAGGACTTCATTTGAAAAATTCTGGGTGTCTCGCACAGTCGCAGGGAAAGCTGGAGAGGCTAAACTCACGGGCACCATGCCTGCTGTGCACGGAGCCAGGCTGTAGGGAGCCTACAAAGGCTGCTGCTGCCCCCGGGGGGAACCAGCAGAGCTCTGTCCTGCTGTCAGGCCCTGCTGACTCACTTCTGGGCCAGGAACTTAATCTTGACATAACATCTACCTCAACAGCCAGAATCTTCCATTACTACCCCTGCCAAGCATGATGGATTCTGGGCATTGTCTCCTTGCTCACATTCCTTCCTCTAAAGCCAGACCTATGATGAATCAATTGGAGCAGTGGAGTCTAAATCACAGCTGAAAAGGAGGCCGGAGAGTCAAGCTTCTGCTTTCTATCTTGGGAAAGCATGACTCACAAGGTAGAATCTACTCCCGAACCTGGGAAGGATGTTTGCAGCCCAAACAGCAAGTGTGGTAGGGTCCATTGCAAGGATGGCAGAGTCCTCAGGGAGACAGGTCTCCTACCCCCTTCTACCAGCGAACTTCCAGCTATGCCTGGCAGAGTCGGCAGTCACACCGTACTGTAGGAGAATGGCCTGTTGAGTGATGCTGGTGATGATGGCACTACTTGTCTACGAAGTCTTTCTATTTTGGGATCTCCCTGAAAGAAGGCTTTACAGTCTCCGGACAGCTTTGTGTCTTATGTGGGCCGGTCTTGCCACACAGCCTGTGGTACCAGCCATCAGTCTGATTCTTTGCTCTTTGGGAGTTGGGCGACAGCCTGGCTCTTAGAATCAGGTGGAAAGGAACCATGCCAGCTCAAAAGGGGAAGGCTGAAACCAGCATGGTTAATGATGAAAAGACACATTGATTTCAACAATGCCCACACGCTGATTCGACTGTGTTGACTGCCGCGACTGCTTATCCAGGGCCTCACCCCGCTCGCTCTTCTCCAGCTTTGGCCTGGTGTCGCCTCAGGGTGCAGGGCCTATGCACACAGCTGGCTACATCCCCAAGACCTGAACTACCCAATGGGGCTGAGTCCAGCCCCTCTCCTCACCAACGTTTGGTTAAGAGTGGGCCAGTGTGAAGTGAGCCGGGCAGGGGTGGAGGCAGACTTTTCTGCTCCTCTGGAAATGTCTCAGAGAGTTACTGTCTTCCAGATTTTTTTTGTTGTGGACAGATTCAAGACCCTAACTTACCTCAACTGTCTCCTGGTCTAGTCATAGGATGCCATATGCACCTAAGAGAGCCATAGAAGAAACACACAAACACTCAAGCACACAAACACACACTCAAGTACATGCACACACACATACCGAAACACAGAGGGGCTTTCCTTTCAAGGGTTCTTATCCTTAGGGGAACCTGTCTGGAGAGATTCTCAAAGAGTAGGTACCCCACAGTTTTTTGGTATCTCAGAGCACAAACACTTTCTGGGAGGTGTGAAGCTGGAACTCAGCTGGAATGACAGGGTAGACCAGGAGAATGGCAGGGCCTGCTGATGCCCCAGGCCTTTGTCTTCTGGGAGACAGAGACAGGGTGGGGGGCTTTCTGTAGACCGCTCTGCCAGACCAATGTCCTCCTGGGGATGAGTCTCTGCCAGTCCTTGCACATCTGTGATTCCAGCTGAGACAGTGGTTGTTGAAGCCATTGCTGTGTCTCAAAACACCATTCCCCACTTCCACATTATTTAAAGAGAAGGGAGGGCCCTGTGTTCCAGGGGGCTCCAAACTGCTCCCTGTTTCCCTGGGAGGGGAGCCGGGTGGAACATAAATAAGACAATTTATTCAGAGGAACCATCTCCCCTATTTACATTTAAATTGAATAATTTAAAACACCTTTACCCATTTCCATAAATTATCCCCTTTGGACAGGCAGCCCAACTGTGTGGAGGGGTTGCCATCCTGGGAAAGGCCTAATTACATTCCCACTACAAGGCGGGCATGGGAGGGGCGGCATGGAGGGAGGCAGGGCCTCGATTGGAGTGGGAAGCTGCCTGTGCAGGCACGTTTGTCTTAGAGCTGGCAGGATGGAGGTGGCCAGGAGACATGAAAGTGAGGTCCCTTTAAGAGTTCATAAATAGAAAGATCAGCAATTTGGCTTACGTGGTAAAGGCCCTTGTGGCCAAGTCTGGTGACCTGAATTCAATCCATGTGGTAAAAGAGACCAGATTTGTGTAAGTTGTCCTCTGACCTCCATGACTGTCCCGCCTCCTGAATAAAATAAATGGAAAAAAAAAGAGTTTGTAAACAGAGTGGTGAAGACCCCAGATCTTCTTCTTTCCAGGAACAATGACATTGGGGCTAAAGCTTTGCCAAGAATACCACCCAAAGCTTCATCCATGGCATCTTGACAACTCCAACTGACGCATCCTCTGGTGCTGTGTGAAGAAGGAAAGATGAGTTTCTTCAGGGCTCTTCCTAAGAACCTGCCTCTTGCCGGGCTCTGAGCTGAGTGCTGGGGATCCAGGTGTCACTAGGTCTGCCCTGACTTCCGGGTTTCTGGGCCTGGGTGCTCAAAGGTCGGATAGAGTAACCAGAGCAGAGGGGATGCACGTCTCCAGGAGTGCTCAGACTTCATAGAGGTGACGGCTTCTGAAATGACCTCTGAAACCTGGGAGTTTCTAACAAGTCTGCCCCAGGAATGGCCAGCATGAGTGAAGGCACTGAGGCAGGAAGCCTCTTAACCTAAGACTAAGGGGATAGGGTGCCATCAAAGAAGGACTTGTGACAGACTGGAGAGGTACAGGGGGCCGGTAGGGGGCAGGTGGTTGGATTTACCTCTTAGGAGGAACTGGAGGGGGCAGGAAGCAGAGCTGAAGCCTGAGCTTGGTGGCATTGCCATAGCGCTATTTTCCAGAATAGCATGAGAGAGAGCTTGTGTGGGTCAGTGTGGGCATTTGGTCCTCTGCACTGACCCCTTTGGGTTCTTTTAGGGACTAGAGCTTTCCTGGTAAATGCTATTTATTCCCACCCATGAGCAGTCTCATGGGGTCAGAGGGGTCTTTCCAGGCCCTGCAGGTTGAGAGGACATTCTGTCTTTTGGCATGTGCCAACTTAAGTCACAAACCTTGTGTGTAGGGGTTTCCTCTGTTTTTTTAATCTCTTGGGTGATGCACCCCGTCCCTTCTGACTGACTAGCTATGAGAACCACCCACTGGTTCCACCCATCTCCCAAGATGTCCTTCCTATTGCTTTCACAGAGAGGGTATTCTCAGCAGTTCCTGCCCTCTCATGGGATTAAGGCGTTGGAGTGGCTGGTGAGCTATGTGGTGACTTGGCTTGAAAAAGAAAACAATGTGGGCGAGTTTCAGAGGGAGGCTGGTGACAGGATCTTCCATGCTGTGGAAGTCCTATGTGGTATGTAACATGTGGAGGAAACTGAGGCTCCGCCCCCTCTGCTGTGGCAGCTGAGCTGTGTGGCCGTCATCGAGGATGCTAACAGTGGTCACTGGTACGCAGTGCTATGCTAGGAGCTGTGAGAGCAGATGGGGTAGGAGCCTCTCTGGGGAAAATGGATTAGCAAGGCTGTGTTGGAGCCCTGGGGCCTCCTTGCATGCTAGTGGACTCTTATCTCTGCATTCCTTTGTCATTTTCTGGGTCCTCCTGGGGAATGAGGGGCAGTCTGATAGGGAAAAACTGTCTGCAGACCAAGAGACAATTGGCCCCCTTCTCCTACATTTTCAGAGCCAAGGAAGAAGGTAAGCCCTCTGCTTAGTAAAGAGGTCCCTAGTGGTGGCCTCTGAAGTCTTTTCTGCACTGTCTGTAGCCTCTACTGTGACCTCTTGTGAAGTCAGTGGCTTTGCCTTCTCCTCTTGGAGCCAGGTTCAGATTTCCTGTCCACTGTTTTCCAGCTGTGTGGCTTTGGGAAGGCTGCTTGCTGTCTCTGAACCTAAGTCTCTTTGGGGTGATAATGTTGACCTCAGAATCTTGTGAGACTTAGGTGAAGTTGCATAATGAGCACGTGCCATTGAGCTTGGCACACAGCGGATGGTCACCAAATGCCAGCTTCTTTTCAGTCAGTCTGTCCCTTCTTAAGGAGAGTCTCCCAGGTACTCTTCACCTTTCTCCAAGGTCCCAGGAAAAGCTCTTAGTCTGACTTCTCAATTTGTGTGGTCCCTTGGACACATAGGTGTGCAGTTTATAGATGCATAGGTGTGCATAGTTTATAGTGCGGGGTGGTGGTAGTGCGTGGCATTCACCCAATACCTACAATATTTAGTTTTGAGGCAGGGTCTCACAAAGTCCAGGCTGGCCTTGAACTTGTAATGTATACAAGGATGGCCTTGAATTCCTAATCCTACCTCTTAGACATTCTGAGCACTGGGTAGGATTATAGGCATGTGCCACCTTGTCTAGTTCATGTTGTGCTGGGGTTTAAACCCAGACAGACACTCTATCAACTGAGCCCCATCTCCAGCCTGCACCCATAACTCTGCAAGTGAGTACATGTCCTCCCAGGCAGGCATGGACTCCTCTCTCTCCCAGGACTGACTACCCAAGTACCATGCAAAGACAACCACCACCCTGGAGGGATCTGGTGGGAACCTCCCCTATACCGACTCTACATGTTCCCAGGTCATTCGTCTCATGAATCTGGGAAGTACGTGTGAGCTATGGTTGTTCCTGGATGGCAGTGACAACCAGGAGCCTTTGGAGGACAATTGCAATCCTTCCATTGAGGTTTCCTACGTGAAGAAGTGGTCAATGATATGTAAGATGGAGTTTTACCCAGCAGGCTGATTGACATCTCTGATGTGCAGAAAACTTATGCTGTGCTCTGGGCTTATATTGGTGATTCAGGGATTCCTCTAGATTCCAGCCCCAAAGGACCCCAGACACCATTTTTCTCCAGCCCCAAGCTGGTCCATTAGCCAGGTTTTATAGGCCTGGGAGGGAAAGACCACAGTATGTAAAGGGTGATGTCAAACAGGGTGAGACCCAGGAAAACCTGGATTATGGCATAGCCACACTAGCCATTTGGTTTTTGAATAAGTTTCTAACTTCTCAGAAAGCAAGGCAAGGTCGTCAGCAAGCCCTAAGGTTTTGATTTTCTAGCACTTGAGGTGGGTTGGTAGGTCGGGTCTGGATTCCTCTTGAGGCATTTGATGCCACCAACATCCCTGGTGATGGGGAGCACCACTGGGTGAGGTGAGCCACCCCTTCCTCAGCATGGAGAGCTGCAGTTAGTCTCCCGAGGGGTGAGTGCTCTGACCCGACCGCATGCTAATTCAATATTCAAGGGGAAGTATCTGTTTGTCAGCATCTATCCCATCACCTTGGGGATGGGTCTTCTTTATGGTTTTTGCCCCGCCCCCTTCTTTATGTTTTTATCTGAAGCTTGCTTACAGTTTGCAGAGCTAAGACTTGCTGGCAATCTCTCCCTGAGACTACATGACGGGTAGGATCCAGAGAGCTGAGGAAGAGTTGGGAGTTCAAATCTCTGAGTCTGTCCTTCTTCCTCACTTCTCAGAGCCCATGTTGCATCTGAAGCAGGATCTAGAAAAGGGGTCTAGCCTGCAGTTGAGGCTGCTTTCTATTGCCTGCTTTCCAAGAGCAGAAAAAAAAAGTGTGTGCTTTTTCTCTGCGTTAATAAAACCCAAAATGAGTCTTCATTAAGGGCTCCATTAGGAAGCCACTGTTATTCTTGGCACTCATTAGTGTTGCTGCTCACCACTAAATTGCCACACTGGCATTTTCCCAGGGCTTTGTGGAGCCCCCTCCAGATGCTGGGGGCCAGCGCTTAAGATAGATCCTGTGTGCTGCGGCTCAGGAACGAAGGAAGCAGTTACCTATGAGTTCGTCTCACCCATTCATACCATCCACTCCCCCGTCTCTACATTCTTGTTTGCTCCTTTTACAGATGTCGAGGGCTCCTTGCTTCATGCTATTTAAAGATCTAGGGGACCCTGCCTGGAAGTTCCTCCTTTTGTCTAACTTCTCTATTCTCTGCAATGTGAATCATTTGGACCTTTTATAATAGGAATGAATTCTATCTTTCTAAGAATATTTTGCTCGTTTTTTTTTCTTGCTGAATTCAGCTCCTTATTTATTTACTTATTTTGCATATATGTGTGTATGTAGTGTGCATGCATGTGTGTGTGTTCCTGTGTGTGTGTGTGTGTGTGTGTGTGTGTGTGTGTCTGTGTGTGTAGCTATCAGAGGTTTGTGTTGGGTGTCTTCCTCAATTGCTCCCCACTTTGTGTATTAAGGCAGGGGCTCTGCTGAACCTGGAGCCATTTTATTAGTTTGGTTAGCCAGCTCCAGGGATTCCCTCTCGGCCTCCTGTTTACAGGCAGGCCACCATGTCTGCTTGGCTTTTCATAGACTCTGGGGATCTGAACTCTGGTCTCCACACTGGTGTGACAAGACCTTTACCTGATGAGTCGTCTCTCCATCCCTCTTAAGTTGGTTTGGATGACTGATGAAAACCTACCTCCTTCATGTATCCCCGTGGTGAGATGCAAACCTATATGAAATGCTCCCCCAAGGGTCAGCTTGTTCCTCAGGGCCGCGCTGCCTTCTCTTGTCTGTCTCATCAAAACCCACCTTTCTTTTGTTCTCAAAAGGCCCTAGTGTGGCTCCCAGGCCTTATCCAACACCTGTGCTAGCTAGCCCCTTCCCCACAAAGAATCAAGTAACAGATGCTAAATACAAGCTATGTGGATTTTGGACCAGAGGCAAAAGAAACCTAGGCTTGGAGGTGTGAACCTGTGAGCCTCAGTACTTTTGAGACTGAGGCAGGAAGAAAAAAAGTTCAAGGCAGCATGAACAGCTTGGTGAGACTAGGTTTCAAACTAAAAAGTAACGGAAGGCTAAGGATGTAGCTCAGTGGTAAAGTACTTGCCTAGCAAACAGGAGATGCTAAGTTCAATCCTTGGCATTGCCAAAAGAAAACAATATGTCAAAGATACCAAAACAAAACCCTATAGTAAACAAACAAACCTCTGCACCAGGCAAAGTCTTCCATGGCATTCTTAGCCAGAACGCCAGATCCAACAGGTAAGGATTTGGGGTCCTGCCATTTTGCAATCAAAATATCCTCCAAGGGGTGCACGTCCTTGGTCATGTTATGATGAAACAAATGTTGGGGTTACAAGAGCAAGGTTGGGAACACTGAAAAAGGTCAATGAGAGGGCTTGCAACTGGGTATGAGATGGCTAAGATAGATAAGAGGAAGGTCAGGACAAAGGCCATCTCCAAAGGCTCTGGCTCACTCCCATAACCTCCCTGAGGGGCACATACAGGACATCATTGCCCTGTCCCTTAGTAAACTTCTCAACATCATGGGCATTTTTATACCTTTATGCACATATTCTTGTATCTAATGCACCTAACTGTAACAGACTGAATTGTGGGTAAGGATGATTTCTAAGAATCCTTCCACTTATTTCAGGAAGGAGATCACCTCAGATTGCCACAAAGGTTGGGAAAGAGAGAAATGGGAGGCTGGAAAAGTCCAGATCTCAGAGGCAGCCCTTTGCTTTTGTGGCCTTGCTCAGTCAACCCTCCATCCCAGAAGGTGTACTTACTTTTGATTCCACACCTGCTAAAATAAACCTTGAGGACTGGGAGATGGCTCTCTGGGTAAAGGCTCTTGTCTGACAACTTGAGTTCTAGACCACATTATGGAAGGATGGAACTGACCCTGGCAAGTTGTCCTCTGACCTCCACACATGCCTCGGGGCACACAACCATGTGCCCTCTCAGGATAAATAAATGCATTTTAAGAAATAAAACAAAGCTTAATCACTTGCTGGCTCTCCCTCTACTCCAGGGTGACTTCTCTTTGGGGAGCCTAAGAACTGAGATTGCTGCTGAGATTGGGGTGGGAAGGAACGTGGGAAACAGCATCTGCCCCTCACTCACAGCAGTCACATGAGTGGTAGAAGGCTAAGGCAGACTCCTGGCTTCAATCTGAGTGTACTTCCCCAGACCATGTTTGTTCCCCTGCCTCTTTTAAATACTGCTCCGCTAACATCGGAAAGCACCCTGGGACCCACTGCTATTGGAAATGACAGGAAGTGAGTAGGCGGGCTTTTCTCACTTGCTGGAACCTTTATATCCAAGTCATCATGTTCTGTTCAGTGTAGTCCATTGGAAAGCCTGGTGCTTATTCCAGTGATGTCACATTGTCACGGCATGTTGGGAACTTCCCTTTGCAAGTCTGTGGTGCATGCTGATGTTTTCTGGATGTGCAATGCCTTCAGAAAATTCCCCCAAAACATCTGAACTCAAGCCTGGCAAGTAAGTTGAGGTACCAGAATAAGAGAATCCTTTGGAGACAAAATAGTCCCTTTTAAGTTCAGAGGTGGCATTAGAAAGATTTCCAGTTCAAGGCCAGCTTGGGCAATAGAGCTAGAATTTGTGATGAGCCTGGGTTATATAGAGAGATCTTGTCTCAACCCCCTTTCCCCGATCCAAAGAACTTTAAAATATTTCTCAGTGAAGTGTGGCATGGATACCCTCTGGACTGCCGGTCTCAGCTCTGTGTGGTACAGATACCTCAAGGGTTTGTTTGAGCTCTTGGCATAGGAAATGAAGCCTTGCCTGGCAGTTGCGTGGGGAGGGGTGCTGGTACTCAAAAGCAAAGGATTTACAGTCTTTGCTCATGGTCTAAGCTGCTTTGGGGCTCAGGGAGTTGGAGTTCCTATGGCAGAAATTGGCCTCTGGCCCTGGGGTATCTAGGGCATCAGTGGTCCATGGATTACCACCTTCTTGCCAAGGCGCTGTGAAGTGCAGCCTTGGCTGGGAGGCACGCCGGGTGGAAACGCTCTCTTCTGTCTGTGGTGACCAGGGTGGGAGTCAAGCTGTTTGCTCTTTGTCACTGTCATCAGCACTACTCATTTCTTAAAAAAAAAAAAAAAAAAAAATCAAGGAACTTTCCTTCCTTTGTAATTCACATATTCCAGGGAGGGAAGAGAGACACTGCTTCACGCTCTCCTGTCCTTAGATCTGGTGACTATGCAGCCATTTGATTGTTGTCTGTGATGTGTCTCTGACATCATTGCATCTCCCAGCTGCTGTTTCCTCCTTAGCAGATTCCCATCACTTTGCCTATGTTTGGCCCTGACCTTCAGGTTTCAGAGATGCTTATGTTTGGGGGGACCGATCCACCACTTGCTCATCAGTTGCAGCCTCTGGATGCTCACTCCAGCAGACTGAGGCTGACTGTGGGGGTAGGAAGTGTGTGGAAGGCTGACGCAGAAGGATTTCTGTGGAGAGTTCATAGGTGTCTGTTTCTCCTTCTCTGCATTTTAGGGGAGTGGGGGGCATCTTGTGATGTCACACGCATTTAGCAGTGGCTTGTGGAGCTGAGTGTGCAAGGGTAACTTTGGGGAAAGGCATCACCTCTGACTTTGGTCTTGTCGCCCGGAGAGTGGGGATGGTGACATCTTGAGGCTTCACAGAAAATGAGATGATTCAGACAAAGAGTTTGGCTCATGACTGGTGCATAATTGGCATTCAAAAATGAAAGCCAGGGCTGGAGAGATGGCTCATGGCGGTGAAATGCTTGATGCACATGTCTGACAGCACAGTTCTGGATTCCTGGGCCCCACATAGAAAGCCAGATGTGGTGGTGTGCATCTGTAATCCTAGCACTCCCGTGGAGGGATGGAAGACAGGAACAGGATAATAGTCTGGATGCTCAAGGGACAGCTGGACAATGGCAGAGACAAGAGAGATAAGGCCTGGAAAACAAAACAGAAGGAGGGAACTGACTTCCAAAAAGTGGTCCTCTGACTGCCACTGTCAGAGGAGCAGCAGGTGGCAATTGAAGTTCGAGGCGTCAGCCCACCAGGAGGAAACTCCCTGATGGGTGAGTCTTGGGTGGGCAGGCCCCAAGGCCACAGACCCTGGAATGTCTTTTGCTCCTGCTGTGCCTTCCCATGTTTGCTGCTGCCATCTTTCTCTGGTATCTGGCATGGTGTGAATGGGTGTGGGGAGATCCCCACTGCCTGTGAGGTAGTGTGTTTATCTCATGGAAACATCCCATTCTACTGGGCATTTTTACCTATGGATTACTATGAAGATGATTTCTTCCTAAGTCATACTATCTAATTGATGATAATAATAATAATATTAGTTTAAATAGAGTTTTGGTGATTAAAAAAATAAAATAAGGAAGTGTCACATAGCTAGAACACATGAGTTTCTATTGAACAGCTGTATAGACTGTGGCCTAAGTTAATGATTAAGAAAAACAATTGAGTCCCAGTAGCCAAGCTAGCTTAAATTCTTTTAACCTCTATGTTTGGAGATGTGTTCACAAGTTTCAGAGTGCATCATAGCTGAAACAAAGCTTTGAAAATAACTTAAAGTTAGACTAAGACGCTTTTGTCAAATAGCTTTGGCATGAAAAACCCAAGAAGACAATCTGAAGTTTTAGAAAGGCACATAGTTGAGTGAGGAACTAACTCACTAGTAGTTAATTAGTATACACACACACACACACACACACACACACACACACACACACACACATATATAGTCAGGGAACAAGAATAAAGCATCTCAATTATTACTAGCTGATGTACTTTTCTTGCTAGGATTGGTTAACGACCAAAAGTGATAATTAATTCCTTGTACCCATTTTTGCGCTCAGTCTTGTGATATAAGAAACTATTGGTGAGTGGGTGTGTACCTTAAAGGTTTAAAGTAGAGCTGACTGATTGTTTTTCATGTATAAAAGTTTAGATTTGTGATTCCTGATAAGATTACCTTTCAAGGTAAGTAATAAAGTAATTGGCCCTTTCTTTGTAACTGCAAAACATAGCCTGCCAGTAAAAGACCTGACTGAGAAGAATGTCTTGCTTGCCTACACAGTTAATCTATAACAAATTACTTGGATATGAATGTACATGGGTTCTTGGGATAATTTGTTTTTTACCTGTAATATGTAAAATGTTTAATCATGTAAGGGCTATGGAAAACATGCTGTTTTTCGCTTGTATTCATTGTAATCATTCACTTGAAAAACAGAATGTAACCACATTGTAATTGTTATATTGCCTGAAAGATTTTCCTGGTGTATACAAGCTGTAAGGGAAAGAATAAAGATAGAGTTAAAATGGATTAGAAGGAAAATATCGAGAATAAGAGTCTTAGAAGGGAAACATCAAAATAAAGACAGAGTTAGAAAGAAAACATCAAGAATGAGAGAAGGAATAGAGAATGCAACAGAAGAATAAAGAAAAGTCTTGAAAGAAACCATCAAGAGAGTGTGAGTGTCTTTCCCCTTTACCCCCTCAGATAGAAAGGTCTAGTATGTGCTGACTCCACTGATTCCCTTTCAGTCCTGTGCTCCTGGGGGCTGACTTTATTGGAATGAGTGTGGCCTTGTTGGAGGAAATGTGTCACTGTGGGGGCAGGCTTTGAGGTTTTCTATGCTCAGGATACCACCCAGTGCATCGGTTGACTTCCTGTTGCCTGCCTATCAAGATGTAAGGACTCTCAGCTCCAGCATTGTGTCTGCCTGCCTGCTGTCATGCTCCCTACCATGATGATAATGGACTGAACCTCTCTGAACTGTAGGCAAGCCACCCCAATAAAATGTTTTATTTTATAAGAGTTACCATGGTCATGGTGTCTCTTCACAGCAATAGAAACGTTAACTAAGACAACATGTCAGCCATGGCACATGTGTGCCTGCACTCACACACACAAGGGGATGGGGGTAGGGGAGCGGGAGGAGGAAAGGAAGAAAATGAAAGCTAGGCCTGGGCATGTAGCTCAGTGATAAAGCACTCAATTGCCTGAAGAACATCATGGGTCAATCCCTTTCATTACAAATAAGTAGTCATTGTTGTGATTATCAACTTATTAATGACTCCAGCTCCCAGGCAGGTTTGGGCTATGTGAACTAGAAGAAAGGAAGAGTTGTCGGGAGCTGTCCATGGTCCCACATCCGCTCTGCCAGGGGAAGACAGTTTGATCCCATGATCACAGGTTGGACACTCTTCCAGGCACCAGCTTCCTCAGGCTAAGGGAATGCTCTGACCTGGACTCTCGGAGCTTCTCACAGACACATGTGAGATGAGTGTGTGTGACACACTCCATGAGTGAGCACTGGACTGTCTCTAGGACTGGCATGAGGGTGGGAACATTTTCCCCATCCATACTGTGTATGGTGGGGGCTGAGTGGGAGGGCATGGGAGAGGGGCGCCGCTCATTTGGTAGCTTATAGCTGCATGCGCTTGCTCGCTTGGCCAGCTCAGAACTCCTGCAGACCCGGAAGGGCCTTCTGCTCCCACCCCCTTCCTCATCCCCACCCATCAGTGCAGAGTAAATCTGAGTTCAGAGCAGTGCTGGTCCCCCGCCGGGCACTCCAAACTAATTTTCTGGTACATTATACACTTGGCCTTTTGAACAATCAATGGCCTTAAATGCTGTTTGGTTCCTGCAGCCAAATCCATGAGAAATAAGACATAATCCATCTGGCTGATATGACCGAAGCAAGGCAGGAAGGCGCGAGAAAGACAGAGCCTGGAGCTGCCAAGGGGGTCTTTGCTTGGCTCGGAGGGCGGGGAACTGGAGGGAGCTGCCAGCTCTGGAGAGAATGGGCCTTTAAGAGATATTGATGACTGGCTAATCACAGCCCCGTTTGTCTCAATGCTGCCTGCCCACTCTAGCTGTCACTCTCTGAGAGCCGAGCTCTGTGGGGGGAAAGCTGGGGCGAGGCTTGGGATTCTGATTTGGTACAGATGTCTCTCAAGCCTGGGCTGCTGTGTCTAGCTTAGGACTCAGTCTGAAGCTGGATTTTGGTTACATCTCCCCCGGAAGGATCAATGTGGCACCAGGCAAGGAATATGGGACAGAGTTGGAGGGTAGAGTCTGGTCCTAAAATAGGCTTGGGACTACATGGAGGGGCCAATCCTAGCTCATGAGTTATAGTATGGAGGCCTGTCCCATCTCAGGGCCTAGGCAGGCAGGGCTTAGGGTGTAAGGAGGTGCCTTTAGAGAGAAGGGTTAGACTGTTTGGCCTCTGAGAGGTGAGAAAGAAAGCAGAACCTGTTTCTCTCCTTCTAAGGTCAAGACTCCTGGAAGAACAGACAGCTGAGCAGCTCAGCCCAGCTAGGCCCATCACCGCAGGGTCTCCCAACACCCTAAGCTTTTCTCAGAGCCTCTGGTTCACAAGGCACCAGAGGAAGAAGTGTGGCAATCAGGTGCCTGACTCAAGGCTAGCTGTCCCCACCTATCTCTCAAAGTGGTCACTGTCCGGAGACAGGTGAAGGGGCAGAGCTCTGTAGTGAGATTGAGGCATGGCTGTTTCTCTATGGGAAAGACCCTGGAAAGAGAGAGATGGCATCCACTGGTGGGATGGAGCCCCTGGTACCAGTGGCCTATTGAGATGAGGGGAAGCAGGGAAGTTCACCTCCCCTGAGGGATATTTGGGAGGGTTTTCCTGAGAGAAGAGGTGTAACAAGCATCTTGCTCTGCATCCACCCTCAGGGAAGGGACCCAGCTAAGGGCCTCTATGCATTTCTGAGTATCACCTCATATCCAGGCTGCTGCCTGTGCCACAGCTGAGACTTGGGTGCTACTTCTTTGGCCCCTGGGGACAGAGTGGCATAGGAAGCTGGGGGGAGCAATCAAAGACCCAAATAGGTGTCGGGGCAGTGGAGTCAGAGGCAAGGGACAGGTAGCCCAGGATGGGGGCATCTGCTACACAGAGAGAACCTCAATGGTGAGATGTGCGGGGAGAGGAGCAGAACTTGGAGTCTATCTGGGCTGTGGAGTGCCCATCTCCTCCAGTTTTCCTGGGCCAGGGGTCTGTTCTACGAGGCTTGGCCCTGCTTAGCCTGGTTCAGAGCCACTCAGCTCTCAGTGGCTGCCACAGCAGTGACATGAAGCAGGAAGGCATCTCTGAAAAGAGGGTGAAGCCAGCACATCCCCCAGAAGGGTAATTATGCTTACAGCCTGTTCCACGAGGTTCAGGCTTGTCTGACAAGATGTGTGTGCTTGTCCCTGTCATGGAGGCAGCTACAAGGCTGAGCTGGGAGGTGGGGCATCACTGCCTGGGGAACCTATCATGGAAGATGAGTGGCTGACACCAAGGGACAGGACTCCGCTTGGGCACACCTGTCCTTCCCCAGGCCCTGGGAATGTAAGTAAGATGGGGAGACTGGGCCCGAGGCCCTCTAAAAGGGAGCATGAGGGGAAGTGTTACTCATGCGTGCTAATCACTGCTTACCAGTTGTCACAATGCTAGTCATTCCTAATACTCAGATGGAGTTTGTGCTTTTCAAAGTAACAACTCTCACAGACCGAGGAGACGACTCGGTTGTTAGTGCTCCTAGTGCAAGCCTGAGGACCTGAAGAAGCTGGGCTTAGTGGCACACCCCTATAATCTTAGCACTTGGGAAAGGGGAGACGGGCAGATCTCTTGGTCTTTGTCCGTGTAGACATGAGTCTCCTGGCTCCTTTGTTCTTGATCTCACCTTAGGTCAATTCTGGAATGGTCTCCAGGTCCTGCTTCACCTCCTGAAACACACCAATCCCCTCATGTCCTGAATGTTCCTACTCAGACCACAGCTAGTCCCTCTGAGGACACGGCTTCCTCTGACACCCACATGGTGGTGGCATCACTGGCCTCTCTCCTTAGCTTCGTCCTTCCACAGACTAGGGTGGGCAGCTGTTCTGCCCATCGATGCTTCCAGCCTACACTCTTGACTTCTCTGAGGCCTCTCACCTGGATTCTGGAGATAAACTCTTCCTTCTCACCTACTACCTACCCGATGTGGCTGCGATTCTTCCCTCTCTGAAGTTTTAAGGTTTTAATCATTCTTTTCATTTTTTGTTATTTTGTTTCTCTATTTTGTATGTGACTGTGAATGCATGTTTACCCTGGAGTACATGTCGGGGTCCAAGGAGTTCGTTCTTGCCTTCCAACACGTGGGTCTTGAGGAAAGAACTCAGCTCATCAAGATTGGCAGCCCCTCCCCACTGCACCAAGAAAAAAAAAAGATTGGCAGCAAGTACCTTGACCAGATGGGCTATAGCAATAGCCCTTATTATTGTTGTGTTTGTTATCATCATCATCATTATTGTTTGAAACGTGGTCTCACTGTGTTGGAGCCCAGGCTGGCCCCCAAATTAAGAATTTCCCAGCCCTGAGACCCCAAGGCCAGCCAGCAGTGGAGATTCTTCCGAACTAGCTTAGGGAGATGTGTGCAGCGCTCGCTGTTCACGGAGGTGGAGAGAAGGGGAGATCCTAACTGACTGAGACCTTTGCCCTTGCATAGGAGATACACCAGATAACCTTATCAGACAATTCACCAATCAGAGGGTGATTCAGTTAGCGGGTGACCCAACTGGTGGCTAATCTACTCAGTGGTCGAGCTCACCAAAAGCCAATCTAATCTAATTGGAAGTTGATTCGATCAGTGGCTGATGTCCTCTGTGGTGATCCATCATTGACTAATCTAATCTCTTGCTTACCCAATCAGAGGCCGACCTAATCAAGAGCAGAACTGGTATGTGTCCTAATTGAGATTTGATCCAATCGGTGGTGGATCTGCTCAGGGTTTGACCCAAACGATGTGATCTAAAGGGACACATAAACCTGGGTGGAGACAACTGTTCCCAAGGGGGTTCTGCGTGTGTGGGTGTCTCTCTCTCTCTCTCTCTCTCTCTCTCTGTCTCTTCCCTTCCCTCTTCTTCTCACCTTCCCCCTCTCCCTCCTTCCCCTCACCTTTCTACTGGGTACAGAACTAGAGACTTGAACACGCTGGGCAAATGCTATGCTGAGCTCCATTGCCAGCTCTTTTGTTTTTAATTTGTATTTTGAGACAGAGTCTGCATTGCCCAGGCTGGCTGGCCTGGAACTCATTGTGTAATCCAGACTGGCTTCAAACTTGTGACCCTCCCGCCTCAGCCTTCTTACAGGCATGTCCCATGTGTCCAGCAGAAGGTGACACTTGGCTGTCTAATTTCTTGGCTTTTAGACACTTCCTTGCCGGGTGTCAGAGCTTGTTACTGTGTTCAAGGAAACCAAGGCTCGGGGGAGAGGCAGGAAGAGTACCCCCTTCCCTTTTTCTCTTTTGAGACAGGTTTTTTTTTTTTGCTATGTTATTGCTGGCCTGGAATTCGTGGGTTCAAGGCGCGTCCTTTCCTCCCCAGTAACTGGGAGTGTATGTGCACTGCAATGCCCTGCTAATTCCGCCTAGTGTCTACATAGTGAACACTACTACGCTTCTTTGTTTGGACACCTCCCCTTTGCTCTGAGTCTATTGTAGGGGTTGGAGGATCACCTCCCTCCTCCCCTCCCTCGGGTCTCCCTCTGCCTGGCCTTGCTGGGGAATTTTAAAGGGCCAGCTCTGTCAGCAGGACTGAGGGTGGAGGGAACCCAGGAGCCACAAGCACCTGTAAAACCAAATTAAAAATCAGTCTAGCCAACCAGCCCCCAAAGGAACCCAAGAGAAGTACAGAGTAACTCAAAGGCAGACACTAATGGAGGAGAAAAGAAATGTAGTTACATATTCATCAGCTTTTAAATATTCATGAGGACTGTAAAGCAGATTAATTTCCATGCCTCATTTCTCCCATGGTTCTTGCTGTCCATATTTTACTGGAGTAGCAGCAGCAACAGAGAAACAGCTATGGGTCACCTGGTCATTGCTCTGAGCAGCCCTCGAGGAGACAGGCAGGGGACAGGAGGCCCGGAGACTTCAGGAGGGACCAGGGGTCCCTTCTGCTGGCTTGGGACAGTGTGAGGAAAGCAGGGACCCTGAAGGGTGGGGGAGGGATGGAGATGTCTGAGGGCAGAGGGACTTGGCGCTGGGCCTCCCCCAGGGGAAAAGAGTGAGGACGCTCAGAGAGCCAGCCTGAGTCCCATCTCAACTCTCCAGAGCTAATTAATGGCCCGTGACAAGAGAGCAGGGAAGGAGAAGAGACCAGAGGACAAAGAGAAGCAGGGGGAAATGGAGCACTGTGAGGGGAGTAATGGAAGGAACGATTGGTCCAGTTGGAGAGCCCTTAGCATGAAACCACAGAAGGCAAAAGCGGTAAGGATGGAGGCCCCTATCTGGCAGGGCTTTCCCTTTCCAGGGCTTTGGGACCTTCTTTCTGCAGAGAGTGGGGGGAGATGTTCCTTTGAATGTAGATGAGATGTGAGGACAGAGAGCAGCTGGGGCCCCAAATGGGCTTGGGAAACACAGCCCAGTGTCCCGGCCTGAGGGGGCAAGGTGGAGTCAGAGGAGACAGATGGAGTGTCAGCTGCAGTGTCAAGGCGAGCAACCCCTTAGTGGCAAATCTAGGTCACCATCGAGAACCAGGGGATTTGGGGATAGGCAAGCCAGGCAGGCCCCTGGGACAGTTGCTGATGAAGCTTCTTGGAGCTCCTGGAATGATGTCCCAGGGTGGTGACACAGTCTGTTTAAATAAGGCCTGGCTAGCACATGGCTGCCTGTTAGGGTTCAGACCAACTCTCTTGGAATGAGGGAGAAGGCGTTAGACCCTGAAAGGCCTGGCATCTTTGACAGATCCTGCTGCCTCTGTTGAGGGGAGCAGAGGCTCCACCTTGGAGAAGGATGCTCAATATGCTCTCTGGGGACATATGGGCATCACCAAGGTGACAACACCCTTTATAGTTCTCAGTGGTCTATCAACTGCTAGCTTGGTAGCCCCTCTTGGATCTATAGTAGACATCTCAGGTCTCAGAGTTCACAGTCAGCATGTCCTCACCCACCTGAAGCCCTCTGGATGTCACGTCAATGGTGACTGTCCTTCCAGGCCTGTCAACTTGGGGGTGTCCTTGGTCCTGGCCTCACTGGTCTTTAATCCCACCCCTTCTTATCTCCTCAGCTATCACCCCAGCCAGTGCTCCCATCCTAGCAATCTCTTCAGGCCCTCCTCAACCCAGTGTGTTCTGAGCACCTAGTCTCAAAAAAAAAAAAAAAAAAAAAGCACTCTGATGGCTAATCTTGGCTACATGTGGAATTGACTAAAACCCATGCAGCTGGGCACACCTAGGAAGGATTTCCTTGACTGGACTATTTGGGGTGGGAAGACACACCCTCAATCTGGGCCACACCTTCCGGTGGTAGCCTACAGAAAAAGACGTGGAAGAGGAAGCTTTTGCCTTTTGTCTGCTCGCCCTCACTCTCGCTGACAACTCTTCCATCCCTTCTCTCGGTGTTAATATCTATGTCTTCAGGATTCCAATGCGGACCAAAGCCCAGCAGCTCTCCAGAGTTCCCTGGGACTCCAGCACCAGACTGGGACAGCTGAGACATCCAGTCTCGTAGTCTGAACAACTACCCGGTCCTTAGCATTTCCGTCGGGGGACAGCCATTGTTGACCCGGACCTCAGCCTGACAGCTGCTCTAATAAACCCCTTCGTAATATCACTCTGTCAGTTCTGTTCCTCTAGAGAACTGTGATGAATGCACCCTCTTCCGGGATCTTTCTCCTTCACCTACTCTTAGTTTTTCCAGAGTTCCTTTCGTCTTTTAACATACTGCTCACTTATTTGTCCTGCTCGTTGCTATTGTTTATCTGCATTGAGTGGGAGGCCACCCCCCTAGCCATGGATTAGTTTGCTGTTGAAAGCACTCACCTGGAGAAAACCATCGAAGGCTGGATGCAGGAAACAGCTACTTTTAGATGGTGGTTCCCAAGAGAAGGGGACTCAGCGATGTGGTCTGTAGAGTTGTATAGTTTACTACCTGGAGGAAACTGCTAAGCATACAGTGGGTATTTGGGAGTCTAGAATTGTTTGGAAGAATATCTGAGAGAAGAGATCCACATACAGAATTCTGAAGACCTATGAAAGTTTTTAAAATGTGTTAAGGGCTGGAGAGATGGCTCAGCAGTTAAGAGCACTGGGTGCTTTTCCAGAGGACCCAGGTTTGATTCCCAGCATCTCACCCAGCAGCTCACAACATTCTAACTCCAGTCCCAGGGGATTGGTGATCTTCTTGTGTACAGACTTACATGTAGGCATAAAATTAAAACAACACCTTGCTGACTATAGATAGGAGATAATAAACAAAAAAGCCTACAAGCGAGTCTTAAACCGGCTGAGACAGTGCACTTCCTTAATCCCAGCACTTGGGAGGCAGAGGCAGGAGAATTTTTCTGAGTTCAAGACTAGCCTGATCCACATGTGAGTTTCCAAGCCAGCCAGAGTTGCATAATTCCCCCTCCCTCTCTATAAAAGTAAATCTTAAAAAAAGAAAGAAAGAAAGAAAGGAAGGAAGGAAGGAAGAAAGAAAGAAAGAAAGAAAGAAAGAAAGAAAGAAAGAAAGAAAGAAAAAGAACCAAAGCATGGTGACACATACCTGTAATTCAGTGCTCTGGAGGTGGAGGAGGCGGATCATGAGTTGGAGGCCAGCCTGGGCTACCTAGCAAGCTCTTGTCTCACAACAACATCAATGACAGTAAATCAGACGTTCCAGATAACTTTGAGCCAGAAGTCCATCACTTCAAAAAACAAACAAAAACAACTTGCAAATAAAAAACATCATCACTCTTTAAAGGAATACGACAAAATCCAGAACTTGACAATGTAAAATTTACAAGACATGTCATCTAATAAAAATGAACAGTTATGTAAAAAAGCAGGAAGGTATTACTCATTGCCACAAGAAAAATCAGTCAACAGAGAAAGAACAGAAGAGAGAAAATGGACAGTGTTGGCAGGCGCCGGACACTGAAATGATTGTGAGTCTACTCCACATGCTCAGAATGCAGATGGAAACATGGACATGAGGAAGTAAGTGGAATATTAAGAAAAACACAATTTATAAAAATGGAAGCAAAATATCTGAAATGAAAAATATCGTTGAACAAATAAACCATTCTGCTGCTGCTAAACCACTGGGGACCCACTCCACCATCCCTCAGAATCAGCGCTGCCCACCACCTGCCCTGACACTTCCCGAGGGGACTCCATTCTCTTTCTGCATTTCTTAGTATGCTGAGAATACTTCTTTTCTATTTGGTTCCCAAATGATACCTGGACTTCAGGTGGCAGGCATCTGCTCTCCAGTGTCCCAGATGCCTGCCGAAAGCCCCTCAGGGGGATGGGAATGGGTTTATTCTGGCTCACATGTTGAGGGAATAGAGTCCACCATGGCTGCTGGGGTTGAGGGAGGCAGGCAGCAGGAAATTAAGGCAGCTGATCATGTTGTATCCATAGTCAAAAACCAAGTCAACTGACATCCTCCTTTAAAAAAATACATAGTTTTACTTATTTTATCTTATGTATATGAGTGCTTTGCCTATAAGTGTGTGTGTGTGTGTGTGTGTGTGTGTGTGTGTGTGTGTGTGTGTGTATCACATGCATGCCTGGTGCCTGTGGAGGTCTGAAGAAGGCACTGGGTTCCTTGGAACTGGAGTAAATGATGATTGTGAGGCATCATACCAGTGTTGGTTATCATGGCCAAGGTCCACTAACCTTTGGAGATGACTTTGGGGCATGGTGGGCTGGGAGGGAGGCCAGAAGTGGCGGCTTGGATAAACAAGGACAAGTTAATGACGCTGACAAAGCCTGCAGAGAGAACTGGGAGAGTCCCCAAAGTGGGGACTTTGAACAAGACGGGCTCTCAGAAACAGATGTGGGGTGGCATGCACCCCTCCTCACATCTTACCTTCCTGGGCCTTCCCCTTCTCTGGGAAACACTCATGTGTCAGCCAGGTGTCTCTTCCTGACCTCTCCTCACCAAGGAGGAGAAGTGATGTCCTGGAGGGAGTTGACATGGAGTGGAGGTGAGCTCTTGGACCCTGGGGTATTCCCACTTGAATCTTGTAGCCCAGGCTGGAGCCCTGGGAATGCAGAGAACCCAGCTGAGGGTACCTCAGAGGAAGGCACACAATAGGTGGCCATGAGTCCCAACCGGGCACCCAGTGGAGCAGGGCCTCCACTGACTTGTGGGTTGAGTCAAGTTACTTCACGGCCAATGCCATTTCCTAGTCTCATTAGTAAGACCGAGGCAACCACCTCCAACCTGGGCAGAGGGGCCTGTAGTGAGGGACTAGCTGAGAGAACACCTGCCCTGCACCCCTCTGTGGGCTCTGCCAGCCAGCTGCTTAGTCATGGCCCCCCATCCCTTGCCGGCTCCTTGACCCTTGTTCTGAATCTTGTCTGACAGCCCCCAGGGGGGCCCATTGTGTCTTTAATTGCAAGTCTCTTGCTCCACAAAGCCATCAGCACCTAATGTCCCGTGTCATTGCTGGTTCTCTGTCTGCAGACACCTCACTCCTCGGCGCTGCTCAGCCACCCAGGGCAACTCCATCTGGCCAAGAATTGCCACTGTCGAGGGGTGTGTGTGTAGGACAAGATGTGAGGGTAACAACTGGCTTAACAATAAATTAATATCAGAATGTTAAGGACTTCGTGACTCAGTCCTATCACTTAGGACTGCCCCCTCCCATACCTCTGTGGTACTTCTTGTCTCAGGTTCAGAGCCTTTTGATTAAAGTGTTCTCTGCAGAGGAGGGCCTTGAACCCATAAGCAGCTGAGTCCTCGCTGGCTTGGTTCTGAAACTTCATCTTTAAGAGAGGGCCCAGTGACAAGTTAGGGTTGGGAATGGTGAACTTGGAGACAGTCTAGGACCAAGAGATACATTGTCTAAGGCATCTGCCTTCTGACAACCTGAACTTAGGGCAAGACCCTTTCCCTGGGCAGCTCCTGGGACCAAATCTGTGGGCCTCCCATGGACTCTACTCCTGTCCTCTGTACCTAAGAGCAACCGGCTTCTTCAGGAGGTCACAGAAAGCTTGGCTGCTCCAATGGGGAAGGTCACAAGAATGGGCCTCATGGGTTCAGAACAACAGATTTTGTCCAGGGGAACACAGAGCCAGGGTGTGTGTGGGACATAACTTAAAGACAGGCCCTGGGGTGTGTCTCCACGTCTGTAATCTAGATCCTTCCGAACTTGCTGCCTCATTCTTGCCGCCTTTACCCCTGGGCTGTGGGGCTTGGGTCTTCCACCTTGAGCCCAGAGAGAGACAGAAACCGCTTTGTCGAAAGCTTCCTCTCTGCATTGCTGAGAGCTGTGGAATCTCCACAGAGAGTTTCCATAAATACCGAGGAAGAACAAAAGGGTGGTAATTACCGCAATACAAACAGCGTGCAAATTTTCACGCTCCCCAAGTATGAGTTCCCCGCCTTGCGCAACCACCCTGGAGCCAGGAAGCTGTCAAGACCAGACCCCCAGACCTGCTTGCCTGTCACCTGGCAGGGCTCAGCCAAGGTTGTGACCAGGACTGCAGCCAGGTGGAAGCTCCCACCGTGAGTTCTAGCTCTCTGTTTGGAGGTGTGTCTCAGCCACCTCCCCTGTGGTGCCTGACACACCGAGGAACAAAACATGCCACTTGGGCGCAGACCCGGGCCTCACCACCTCACAAACACTGTTGCCAAGTGACACACCCATGTCCACTGCAAGGCCTTGTCCCTATGCCCCGTGTGTCTTCACCGCTGTTGGTGGATGTTGGTGGAATGATCATGTGACTTTCCTTGGCCTCTAACTGGCTTATTCACACACAGTCAGGCACATGGCAGCAGTTTGTTCAATGAGACTCAGTTTCTCCACTGAGGTTGATTAGACTAGATGGGCAGTTTGAGCCAAGGCCGGCCGGAATCCAGTCTTAGGTCTCACATACACACACACACACACACACACACACACACACACACACACACACACGGCCACATGGACTTTTGTGATCATCCAGTAGATGAAACGAAGCTCGCTTCACAGAGCAGGAGAAGGGACAACTAGTCAGCAGAATGGCATCCCTCCCTTAGGAGCCAGGAGACATCCCTATGCTTTTAAAAAGAAAATGCCCCCCCCCTTTTGTTCCTTAAGTGGTAGTTTGAGTCTCTGTTTCCTCACTCCAGAGTCTCAACAGTGTGACCAGGACAACAGGAGAGCACAGTTAGGGTCCCAAGAGGACCACACTGGCACTTGCCAGGAATTTGCATGAGTAACTGAAATGTCCCTTGAAAGATGAGGAGAGAAACAAGGTATAGTACACTCAGTTCTCCTCCGCAGGGCAGCCCCAGGTGGAGGACCCTATCTGGAGGCTCCCAGGAGCTCAGGAGTTGGGCGGGAGAGGCCCTTTAAAATAGTCCACACCCCTTACAGTCTGCATCAATGAATACACCAGGAAACCAACTACTCATGTAGTGGGATCCTTCAGCCTGGGGGCTTAGCTGTCTTCTAATTCCCGCCTCTGGCCAGCTGCCCAGCCAGTACCCATCTACCCTGCCCAGCTGTGAACTACACACCACCGTGAGCCTCAAACCTGAGTTTGAGCCCCAGCTTGGCTCTGATGAGCTGACTGTAGACAAGGAGCTCCAGTTACCCATAATGCTCATCCAAAATCCCACTGGTTGCGTCAGACTTCCTCCCAACGGTGCCTCTTGGTTTCCCAGTCTTTCTTCTCCAGCCTCCCTTGTGCTCGGCAAGCTCCCTTCTGATTCAGCCTGGTTCCCAACACTGGGACTTCCTTGACATAGCTCAGGACCAGGGTGAGTGCAGGGCACTGATGTGGGTGGGGTCTTTGAGTCTCACCCTTATTTGCCATGCTTATGTTCAGATGGTGACCTCCCGAGACCCTTCCACATGCCTGAAACAGGGCTGAGCCTGGAGGGGTTGCTCAGAGTAATAGCTCACTCTCTGACCTTCCGCAGCACCTCTTGACCATCCTTCTCCAGGCGGATGGGACAGCCCAGAGCTCTCTTGACTTAGAAATATGTGCGGCCACCCATCATCATCTTGGCTCGCTCCCCCCCCCCCAGGAAAGTGGGTGCCACACCTGAGCCATTCACCACATTCCCATCGCAGTGGCTCCTTGCTTTCCTCTCCCGCTCCTGGCACAGGCCAGGAATCTGGTTCTCCCTCCTCTCCTTGCAGTTTGTAGCCGGCCCCCTCGCCTCTCAGTTCCCAGACTGGCAGCTGGAGCAGGGCGCCTTCGATTTCTCTATTCAGTCTGAGGCATAGCAATTTTCTGCTCTCCCGTAATTAGGGGAATTTTAAGCAAACTCCCCAGCGGATGATTACAGCAGGTTCAATCCCAGTTCCTTTGATCAGCGAAGAATGAGGACGTTGTTGGAATATTCCTCGACCTGCTGGCCAGATAAACTGGAGCGCACAGCTGGCTCTCGGGCGCCCCCTGGAGGACTCCAAGCTTTCGTCCGTGGTGGCACCAGCCTGTCCCTGAGGACCGGCCCATATGGCTTCTCAGATGTGTTTTCTCTGGTTTTGGGCCAAGATCTGTGCTCAGAACCAAGGCTGAGGTGGTGGCTTGGGTTTTTGTTGAAAGGCTGTGCAGGCAGCACACTGCGCCTTACGGGACCTCACTCCCACTCATCCACGGAGCCCTCCTCAGCTTGAGCCTACTCTAGGAAGCTTGAATGACTCTAGTTTTGCCATACCTCAGAGTGGATGGTGGCTCCTTGGAGTCAAAAGATCCTCTTTCGGGTTGAGTGGGTTCCCTTAGCTTGATGGGCCTGAGAAAGACGGTGTGTAATAACAGGAAAAGTAGTAGGGTCTTCAACTGTTTCCTGGCTGTGTGACATTATGTCTATTGATGAACCTTTCTGAATGTCAATATCCATGCGATAGGATTCTCTTGAAATTTACATGAGAAATGGAGCAGAATACCGCTCAGCCTGTGGTAGTACTCAGTGACTATCAATTAGGGTTTCCTTTCTCTGTTTACTTGTTAATAGTTTCTCTTTAAGCATGGTTGCTCTCCAGGGCCAGCCCTATCCCTCCAGGTTCGTCCCCAGACCTGTGTCCCCACACAAAGTAGTGCCCAAGAGTAGATGGGGTACATTAAGAGGCTACTACCATCTCCAGCATTGCGGAGTGGTGGCCCTGGTTTTTCCATAGGTTAATTAGGCCGTATTTCAGGATAATTATGGCTGTATATTCCTTCCCTAATTAAGTGGCTTTAAACCACCTCCATGCTGCAGTTCTGTGAATCATAATTAAGCTTTTCTACAAAGTGCCTCTGCAAGCTCCCTATTCCTGGCCGGTCCTGGCTGCTCCCGGGCTCTGGAGAGACTGTTCTGGAATTGTGGGCTCAGACAAGACTTATTTTCCCAGGATCATGTCAGGATGCTTCCCGATGAATATTAGATGAGGCTGTGAGTTGTTCCCTTTGTTTTCACAAGGAGAGGGAGGGAATTATGGCTGGATGCGGGTTTATCCTCCTCTCCTCCCGTTCTGCTGGGTAGATTCGAATGGACTCCCAGGGGATTCAGGAAAGGAGGGAGTGAGCAAGGTAGCATGTGCATGCTCTGGCGTCTGGGTGCTCGTGTCTGCCTATTGTCAGCGAACGTGATGCTATGCATGCTGTCGCTGTTGCTCACCAGAGACCATGTCTAACATCACCTGGCACGGTTCACCCTCACCCAACAGTGGAGACAAATGCAAAACACCTGTTCAAGGGGCTGGATCTGCCTTTTTATTCTGATGGAGTGGATTTTTAATTATTTTTATTTTCTTTTGTCTCCCCCTGCCACCCCCCAAATAGTGGGGATGGAGCCCAAAGCCTCATGAGTAGTAGGCAAATGCTCTACAATGGAGCCATGTCCCCACCCCCCCGACAGCATTGCTTTTTATGTGTTTCTGTGTCTGCAGAAGCACCTGTGTATGGAGGTGTGTGTGCACATACGTGCACATGAAGAACACCTGGTTGTTGCTCGTCGGCTGCCATCTTCCTTGTTTCTTGAGACAGGGTCTCTCATGGGCCTTGAGTCCACCAATTTCAGCGAGGCTGGCTGACCAGTGAGCCTTAGGAATCCATCTGTCTCCATCTTCCCAGGACTGGGATTGGAAACATTTACCACCATGACTAACTTTTAAAATGTGGGCTCTGGGGGGGAATTGAACTTGTGCCTTTGTGCACATTCCACACCGTTCTTTCAGTCCTGTCCTCTGTGGAAAGAGCCACACCCTCTCAGTGTCTTCTATGCACATGCTCAAGCTTGGGCTCACTGTGTTGTATATGCATAAATGAGACCATGGTGACCCTTAAGGTGGGGGGTCACCTAGGACCATCTTCCCAGCATCACTGGGATCAGATGCCAGTTCTCCTTAATGAGGGAAGTCACAAAGCCCCTGACACATCCTCCACCACAGAAGCTCAGAGAGGCCACAGTGGATGGGGGAGGGCAGACATGTCGGGCCCCAGGCCTGTTAAGTACCTTCTTTGACCTCCTGGACTTACTCTGTTCTCCTCCTCCTTTCTCCTTCCACTTTTCCAGGGAGTAGCCGTTAGGCAGCAAAGGAAGAGGGAGGCATATCCATCCCCATGCTCTCCCTGTGCAGAGATGGCCTCAGGCATTTTGAGTGCGACACTAATCAAATAAGGACAGGTGACAATACACCAGCATCTGTGGAGGCTGGGAAGACACGATCCTCGGCAAGAGGACAGGAACTGGGGGTGTGGAAGGAGGCAGTATTTATTTAACCTGGCTGTCACACGCAGCCCCCGGCTCCTTTGACAAGTGAACATGGTGTGAAGGGACAGATAAGCCCCACTGGAGAACTGACAGCTGAGCAGGAGGCCAGCATGCCTCTCTCACTGCTGGGCCCATGGCTTATGACTCAATTAAAACAGAGGGAGCGCGCCTGGAGAGATGGTTCCGTGGGTAAGGTACAGTGCTTGCTGTGCAAGCATGAGAGCCCGAGTTTCGAACTTCAGCATTTAGATAAAAGCTGAGTGCGGTGGTGGTGTGTATCTCTAACCCCGAGGCGGCCCCCACCCCCACCACCCCCACCCCCGTCCTGGGAGGAGGTGTGGAGGCAGGAGGATCTCTGGGGCTCCCTGGGTAGTCTCGCTGAAACAGTGAGCTCCAGGTTCAGTAAGAGATTTTGTCTCAAAAAATAAAACAGAGAAGCGATTAAGGACTCAACTTGGCAATCTGATGCCTGATGCTTTGACCTCTACCCTCAACACATGCACCAGAGGGAGGGAACAGGCAAAGGAGCACCCTCCCCCAGTGACTTGTAAGTACAGGGGAGTGAGCCATGCTTCCTCTGGCAGCAGAGGAAAGGTATCTGGGCTAGCAAGAAATGAACATGCAGGAGAGACCCCTAATTTTATTTAGATAGAGACAGGGCTCAGACCCAGGGTGCACTTCCTGCTACTTCATTGAAGAAAGAGTGGAACAGAGGCTCAGCAAATGGTAGCAGGTGAGCCAGTAGTGCTGGGCCAGAGGGCACAGATTGCTCACATAGCGTGGAAGGATCTGTACCAGAGTGGGAGGCTGGGTAAGGGTGGGCAGTGCGCTAGGACAAGGGAAAGGGACAGGAGAGCATGAGGGAGGACAGTACTTCAGGGAATAGTCTGGATCATGGTAGTGAAGTTGGGAGAAACAGCTTCCTTTGTGTAGGGACACACACACACACACACACACACACACACACACACACACACACAAGCCCCAGCCTGCAATGGAGTGGTATTTAGGACAGGACCTTTGGGAGGTAATTAAGGGTTAGCTGAGGTCATGAGGCTGAGGCCTACGAGACAGGATTAGTGCCCTTGTAAGACGAGACCCCTGAGGCCTCACTCCTCCTCTCCCTGTCCCTGCCCTAGTTCCTTGAGAATGCACATGGAAAGGCTGTGTGAACATACAGAAAGGAGGCAGCTGTTTGCCAGCCAGGAAGAGACCCTGGGCTGCATTTGGCCAGGCTGAGACCCTCGTCTAGGCTCCCATCCTCCAGAATCTTGCTGTGATGGTAATTCCGATTGTTAACTTGATTGGATTAAGAAGCCTCTAGGCAATGTGAAACACACCTCTGAGTGTTTTTGACAGGGATGATTGGGTTGTGAGGGCTCTGCCCTAATCAATGGATTAAGCCCTTAATGGATTCAAACTACGATGACATCATTGGGAAGTGAGGAAAAGTAGGAGGTGGAGCCAAGCCAGCAGAATTCTATCACTGGGGGTGTGTCCTTGGGGTCACAGCTTCCTTAGCCCCTTCTTGTCTCTGCTCTCTCTGCTTCCTGTCTGCTGACTCTGAGCAGCTGCTCTTCCCTGCAGCTGTCTGCTGCCATGGTGTTCTGCCAAACACACAGGGTCAAGCAACCACAGACTAAACCCTCTGAGACTGAATTAAAAAAAAAAAAAAATCCTTCAACATGCTTGTCTGCCTGTTGCCCTGCTGGTCACAGACTCTACCCTTCTGAAACTATAAGCAAGGCCCCAATAAACTCTCTCTTCTATAAGTTGCCCTGGTCATGGTATTTTGTCACAAAAGTAGTGAGGTAACTTAGAGAGCCCAGCTCAACGGGGAGAAGGAGAAGTAAGAGAAACAGGAACACCCTTCGCTCTATCCGTCCTCACCCTGGTCAGAGCCTGGGGCCATGGGATGAGGGGCTCCAGGGCAGGGGCTCTGCTTCCATCTGTCTAGCACCCAAAATGTCACAGCCAGTACCTGTCCACCACAGCTGTGGCTCTCTCAGGCATGGGGTGTTGGCCTTCTCTGTCTGAAGAGCTTTGGGGACAACCATGGGGCAGTTGGGAGGACCAGGAGTTCCCTACACAAACGGACCAGTCAGGGACAAGTTGCTGGTACGGGGTTTGGCTCAGCATGTGCATGACCTGCCAGCCTGCCTTGCCCAGGAACCAGACACCTTCTAAATGTAAGGTGATCAGGGTAGGAGAGGGGCCTTGATTGGCCCCTGTGTGTTGAGCTTGTGGAGTTGGGGAGAGTGGATCTGAGTAACTTTGCACAAGATCAAGGCTCCTATGGGCAGAGGAGCTTGGGATTCTCTGGACACCTAGTGGAAGGTGGTCCTTTAGACTGCCTTTCTCAAAGCTCAGGGCTGTGAGAAGGAGTGTAAAGACACAGAGTGAAGACTCACACTCCAGCTCTTCCAAGGGGAGTGTTGATTGTGGGCACTCTGAGATGGCATCACTCCCTTTTGGAGTTCCAGAGAGTTCTGTGTTCCTGGATCAATGCCCGGATGCTCTCCAAGAGAACCAGGCATCAGCGTACGTGAGAGGTAGAGAGCACTTCCTCTCAGTTCCCCTTCTACTGAGGACATAGGGACTCTGGAGCCCCAATCTGAAAATTCAAATATAAGCTTCGCCAAGCCTGCAACCCCCAGTACTTGGAAGCTTGGGATGAAACAAGGAGGAGGTCAAGGCCAACCCCAGCTAAGCAGCAAGTTTGAGGCCAGCCTGGGCTACATCAGAATATATAAAATCCAACCAGCCCCAAACCCAAATATGGACTCCAGTGAACTCTGGCCATGCCCTCCCAGCTCCTGAGCATTGAGTGGAAAGTGAGGACAACATCAGTGTCCACACAGTATGGTTGTTGTGTAAGAGAAACACAAATTCTGAAGCAACATTAGCAGCTACTGTTATGTTCCCCATTGCCTTCTGTTCCCTCCCATGTACGCCTGCAACTGAGCCCACTTGCCCCGTTCACCTTCCAACTGTGCTAAATGCTGCATATAAAGAAAGTAAAGGGACCAATGAGATGGCTCAGTGGGTAATGGCACTAGCTGCTAAGCCTGAGGGTCTGTGGGTCTGAGTTCACTCCCTGGAACCCACATGGTAGAAGAGTACCAATCTGTGCAAGTTGTCCTCCGACTGCCACGCATAAGCTGTGGCATGAACCCCAATTAGTTAAACATATTATAAAGAAGAGAATGGAGTGACCAGACAGCTGCTTTCAGGAGAGACTAGCTAGGATGAGGTAACCTTGGCTCTGAGGCTTGAACCCTCCGGAGTTAGCGACGCAGAAATCTGTGGAGTAAAAGGAGGAGAAGGAGGATGTTCTAGTGCCTGGAAGAGCACAGTGGGTGAGCTACTCAGCAGCTCCTATGCTGGAAGAAGGCAGTGTGGTTGAGACTGAGTGAACAGGAGAGTGATTAGCTGGCTGGATGTGGAGCTGGGGACCCAGGGCTTCCGGGACCCAGGACAGCCTCCACAGAGTGGAAAGAGTAATGTTCATTTTGTATCTCACATATACATATCCCAGGTTGGCCTCGAACTTGCTATGTAGCCAAGGGGGACTTTGAGTTTCTGATCCTCTTAGCTCTACCTCTCAGGTGCATCCAAGACAGGAAGGGTATATTCAGCGTTTTCAAGGTCTTGCCACGTTGTGCAAGCTGGCCTGTAACTTGCTGTGTAGCTCAGGGTAGACTTGCTGCTTCAGCCTACCAAGTGATGAGATTGCAGATGAGAGATACCATGCCCAGTGGCAGTGAGTTTGGAATAAACATGGGGTAGACGATATTTGAAGAAACAATGACTTGAATTAAATCTTACACAAATACGGGCTGGAGACAGGGCTCAGTGTGGCTAAAGCCACAGTGTGGCTAAAACTATGCAAACATGAGGTCCTGAGTTTGCATCCCTAGCATCCATGTAAAGAGCCAAGTATGGTGGTGTACACCTGTAACCCCAGTGCATGGTGGGATAGAGACGGGGATCCTGGGGCCTCTGGCTAGTCAGTCTAGCTGAAATAGTGAACTCTGATTCAGTGAGAGACACTGTCTCAAGGATGACTATTGGTGAAATTATTAAGGCCACTCCATGTAGTTAAAAGGGAGGTTTATTTTGTGGGGTAACTTACAAATGAAGGGGTAGGTTGCAGGGTCTGGCAAAGGTATGGCACAGTCCGGCCGTGTTCTCTGGAGAACTCTGCTCGGTCTACCTCCAGCGTCCAGGGTCCCGGAACCAAGAGAGAGACCTCCTCCCGATCATGGGTCTTCCGCTTCCTCCTCCGTCCTGCCTTGTGGGCGTGACCATTACCGAAGCCTCAATGGGGGTTGGAACTTCCAGGCCAATGCTGGGATGGCTACCCACTACAGATGACTCCCTTTTCTTTCTTTCTTTTCTTTTTCCTTACAGAAATAAGACTGGAAGAGTGGCTTAGTAGGTGAAGGGCTTGCTGCACAGGCCTGAGGACCTGAGTTCAAATACCCAGCACTCACATTTTAAGAAAAGTCCAGGCACGGTAACCCTAGTACCATGGAGGCAGAAATAGGAGGACCCACCAGAACTTACTTGCCTGCTCATCTTGCCAAATTGCCTAACTCCATTTTCGGTGAGAGACCCTGACTCAAAAACTAAGGTAGAGAATGATAGAGGAGGACACCTGACATTGGCCTCTGGTCACACACACACACACACACACACACACACACACACACACACACACAATGCAGAAATAAACATGTAAGTCAGAGAAATAAAAAATTAATCTGTGATTTCTTTTTTAGATAGATTTAGTTTCACAGCAGAAGCCAATGGAAGACACACGCGTTTCCCATATGCCCCCTACCCCTCCACAGTCAACATCCCACACTAGATTGGCACATTTCTACAGCAGCAGACACTGACATGTCATTATCATGGTTTACACTTGGCTTCAGTATTGGCGTTTTACATTCTGTGGGTGTTCACAAATATATAATGGTAAGTGTCCACCATTATAATGCCACGCAGGATAATTTCACTGCCTGAACGATCCTCTGTGTCCTGCCTGTTCATCCCTCCCCCTCTCTCTTCCTCTTGGCAGCCACTGATAGATATGTCCACTGTCTCTACCATTTTTGTCTTTTCCAGAATGTCCCAGCAGGAGCCTTCAGATGGTCTTTCACTTGGCAGCATGCTTTGAAGGTCCCTCCATGGCTTTTCATGGGTTGATGCCATTACTGTTGAGCACAAACAATATCCCATTGTCTGTATATAGCACACTTTCTCCATCCCTCTACTGGAGGACAATCTTGACTTCCTTCTGAGTGTTGGCAATTATGAATAGAGATGCTATTGTAGTTACTTTCTCACTGCTGCGACAATTACCCATCAAGGAAACGTAAGGAAGGGAGGTCTATTGTGGTGCACAGTTCATGGCAGAGGGGTCAGAGTGCAGGAGGATGAGGCAGCCAGTCAGGAAGAGAAGTGAATTCTGGGGCTCAGCTCGCTTCCTTCTCTTTATTCAGTCTGGGACCCAAGTGCACAGAACAGCACCACACACATTTAAGATAGAGTTTCCTGTCTCAGTTAATCTAATTAAGATGACCCCCACAGGTATTCACAGAGGCTTGTTTGCTAGGTAATTCTAGATCCCATCCAGTTGGCAGTCTGTGTATCTCAGAAACATCCACGTGGGGTTTTGGTGTCAAGTTAACATGGGAATATACCAAGGAGTGGGGTTGTTGAGGTCCACATTTAGTTTCATGAGAAACAGTCAAACGGTGTTGAAGGTGGTTGGACCATCTTACAGTCGTGTGAGCAATGAGCAAGATTTTCTGCTGCAAGAAATGTGAGAATGATAAACAACAAATGATAAGTAAAAAGATGACTAACAGAGATGAAGGAAGGTTCTGCTGCTCCACATCCTCATCTCATCAGCTTTTGGCAATGGCAGTGTCTGGATTTTGACCATTCTCATAAGTAGGTATCTAATGATGTCTCCTTTTACTTAGTGATTCTCTCATGGCATACAATTTGACATATCTTTTAATATATTCTCTTCCCTTCCTTCCTTCCTTCCTTCCTTCCTTCCTTCCTTCCTTCCTTCCTTCCTTCCTTCCTTCTTTCTTTCTTTCTTTCTTTCTTTCTTTCTTTCTTTCTTTCTTTCTTTTTCCGAGACAGGATTTCTCTGTGTAGCTT
The DNA here is from genome assembly GCF_903995425.1 of Onychomys torridus. NCBI lineage: Eukaryota > Metazoa > Chordata > Mammalia > Rodentia > Cricetidae > Onychomys > Onychomys torridus. The sequence continues at coordinate 37,305,952 of NC_050449.1, read as the reverse complement.
TGCACCTGTCCTGGAACTCACTCAGTAGCCCAGGCTGGCCTCAAACTCACAGAGATCTGCTTGCCTCTGCCTCCTGAGTGCTGGGATTAAAGGTGTGTGCCACCACCGCCCGGCTTAATATATTCACTTTCTTTCTGTGTATCTTCTTTGGTGAACTATTTGTTAAAATCTTTTGCTATTTTTTTTTTAATTGAGGTTGTCTTGTCGAATTTTTAAGAGTTCTTTGTGTATTTGAGTTCTTTACCAAAATCCATATTTTGCAGACATTTTTTCCTACTCTGTGACAAATCATCTCATCTGTTGACATTGTCCTTGGATGATCAGAAGGCTTTCTTTTTCTCTTTGCCCTTTTTTCTTTGGCAAGATCTTGCTATGTGGCTCAGTCTGACCTTTAAGTTACCATTCCCCTGCCTCAGCGCCCTGAGTGCTGGGGTTGTAGACATGAGCCACCATGCTCAACTAGAAGCTTTAAATTTTGATAAAAGTTGATGTCTTAGTTCAATTTTAATAAAGATTAGTATCTTAGTTTGTTTTTCTTCCTATAACATAATAATGTAGGGTAGATAATATTATTTTGATGATTTATGCATAGAATGATTAAGCAAAGAACAATCTTTGTCTAATTTTATAAGAGACTTATTCTTTTTATTCTTCATGTGTATGAGTGTTTTGTCTGAGTAGGTATACATGTGTACCACATGCCTACAGTACCTACAGAGGCCAGAAGAGGTTGTCAGAGTGACAGACAGTTGTGATCTACCATATGGATGCTCTTAACCATTGAATCACCTCTTCAGCCCTGAACTTACTGTTTTTCTTTTTGAAGCTATGTAGCCCTTGTTGGTCTAATACTACATAGCCCAAGGTGGCCTTGAGCTCACAGTAATCCTTCTGTTTCAGTCTAGGAAGTACTGGGATTTCAGGTGGGGCCACTATGTTCAGCTGTAAAGTGGGTAATTTGTAATGAACAGATATTTATTTTGCTCATGGTTCTAGAGGAAGTCCAAGGTTAGGGGGCTACATCTGGTCTGGGCTTTCTGCTGCATTTTTTCAAGGTGGATGATTTCACATGATCACATGTTGAAAGAGAAGGAGTGGAGAAGGAAAGAAGTGCTGTGGGATGTTCTGTATGTCAAATGTGTTGCTCTGATTGGTTAAAATAAATAAAGTGCTGATTGGCCAGTAGCCAAGCAGGAATGATAGGGTAGGCAGGAGAAGGAGGAGGAGAATTGGGGGAAGTGGAAGGCTGGGGGAGAGAGACTCTGCCAGCCGCTGCCATGACAAGCAAGATATAAGGTACTGGTAAGCCACAGGCGACGTGGCAACTTATAGATGAATAGAAATGGGTTAATTTAAGATAGAAAAAGTAGATAACAAGAAGTCTGCCATGGCCATACAGTTTGTAAACAATATAAGTCTCTGTGTGCTTACTTGGTTGGGTCTGAGTGACTGTGGGACTAGGGGGTGAGCGAGATTTGTCCTGACTGTGGGCCAGGCAGGAAAACTCTAGTTACAAATTGTGCCCCACATTGGGTGCCAGATATTGGTGAAATTATTAAGACAACTCCATGTTGTTAAAAGGGAGGTTTATTTTGTGGCATAACTTACAAATGAAGGGATAGATAGATTGTAGGGTCTGGCAAAGGTATGGCACAGTCCGGTGGTGTTCTCTGGAGAACTCTGTAGTGGATAGCCATCCCAGCATTGGCCTGGAAGTTCCAACCCCCACTGAGGCTTTGGTAATGGTCACGCCCACAAGGCAGGGTGGAGGAGGAAGCGGAAGACCAAGGATCGGGAAGAGGTCACTCTCTTAGTTCCCGGACTCTGGACGCTGGAGGTAGACCGAGCAGAGTTCTCCAGAGAACACGGCTGGACTGCACTATACCCTTGCCAGACCCTGTAACCTACCCCCTCATTTGTAAGTACCCCACAAAATAAACCTCCCTTTTAACTGCGTGGAGTGGCCTTAATAATTTCACCAATAGAACTCTGCTTGGTCTACCTCCAGCGTCCAGGGTCCAGGCACCAAGAGATCCTTCTCGTTTGGATCCTGGGTCTTCAGCATCCTCTCTTTTGCCCTGCCTTGTAAGCATGACAGAAGCCTCAATGGGGATTGGAACTTCCAGGCCAATGCTGGAATGGCTACCCACTACAAAGAAGAGAGAGAAAGAGAGGTGGGAGAGGGCTCTGATGGCTTAAACACATTACATCCATTTCCCTATAGTGTTGTCCTGGGGATTAAAATTCTAGCACATGACACTTGTGGCCCACAATGACTCAAACCACAGCATTCAGTTTGCTGACTCTTGTTTTCAAGGATTTACTGCGTTTTGCTGTATTGAAACCCAAAGTAAATTAAATTTTCTCCTGTGCTATCTGCTCAGGGTTTTATAGTTTAGTGTTTTATATTTAACTCTGGCATATTTTGAGCTACATGGGTGTATCTTCATTATTTTATGTCTGTATTAGATACTAGTTGAAGATAAGACTATGCTTTCCAGGTCATTTCCACAGCCTTCCTTGACAGCCAGTTGCTCCCCCAATACTCTTTGGTAAGTCTGTTTCTGAGATCCCCATTCCATGCCATTTGTCTGTTCTTCCCTCCATACTACTCAGCCACGATCGCTTTCTTGGCGTCTACAGATGTCAGTTTGTTGACTGTTTCTCCTTCAGTTGTGTGGCTTCTCTGGGTGGTCTATGGCCTTTTTAATTTAAATGTTAGAGACAGTTTATCAATATATGTAAAATAACTCACTTGGGTTCTGATTGTGATTGATTATGAGAATCAAATTCAGGTTGTCAGGCTTGGTGGCAAGCACCTTTGCCTGCCGAGCCCTCTCAGTGGTTGGTCCTGCATTCATCAAGTTAGGAAGAATAGTCAGCCTGATAATATCAAGTCTTCTTATGAACATGGGATAGCCCTCCAATCGTTTCTTTGCCTGATTTCTTTCATAAGAGTTTTATAGTTTCCCTTATGTAAATCTTATGTACATTTGATAGATCTATATATAAGTATTTGGGGGGTGGTGTACAGTGAACTTTATTGATGGTATAAAAGAGAGTGGGCTCCCTAAGTCTCTCCTGTTATTCTGGGGGTCTGGAATGGAAATTGTGAGGGACATGCTCAGTTTTGGGGGCTGAGTTGGGTCAGGGACTGCTCAGCAACCGAGGAACTCTCTCTTGCTCTCCTGTTCTTGCTGGGGTGAGTGGACCAGGACAGGCTTCTTACTCCTTGGAGGGCATGTAGGGTATGAGGTCCACTACCCTGTTGCTGTAGCCGTATTCATGGTCATACCGGGAAATGAGCGTTGCAGAGTTATAATCGAGAGTAATGCCAGCCACAGCATCAAAGATGGAAGAGTAGGGGGTCGCTGTTAACGTTGCAGGAGACAACCTGGTCCTCAGTGTGGCCCAGGATGCCCTATAGTGGGCCCTCAGATGCCTGCTTCATCACCTTCTTGATGTCATCATACTTGTCAGCTTTCTCCAGGTGGCATAGAAGTTCCACGATGGACACATTGGGGGTAGGAACTCAGAAGGCTATGCCTGTGAGCTTCCGGTGCAGCTCTGGATGACCTTGCCCACAGCCTTGGCAGCACCAGTAGATGTAGGGATGGTGTTCTGGGCAGCCCCACGGTCATCACTCCACAGCTTCCCAGAGGGGCCATCCACACTCCACACTCTTCTAAGTGGCAGTGATGGTTTGGACTGTGGTCATGAGTTCTTCACAATGACAAAGTTGTCATGGATGACCTTGGCCAGGGGTTCTAAGCAATTGGTGGTGCAGGAAGCACTGTTGACAATCTTGAGTGAATTGTCATACTTCTCATGGTTCACATCCATCACAAACATGGGGGTATCAGCAAAAGGGCCAGAGATGATGACTCTTTTGGCCCCACCCTTCAAGTGGGCCCCAGCCTTCTCCATGGTGGTGAAGATACCAGTAGACTCCACAACATACTCAGCATCAGCATCACTCTACTTGATGTTGGTGGGATCTTGCTCCTGGAAGATGGTGACAGCCTTCCCATTGACAACAAACTTCCCATTTTCAGCCTTGACTGTGTCATTGAACTTGCCATGAGTAGAGTCATACTGAAACATGTAGACCATGTAGTTGAGGTCAATGAAGGGGCCACTGATGGCAACAATGTTCACTGTGCCAGACATGAAGGCAGACCTGGTAACCAGGCATCCAATATGGGCCAAATCCGTTCACACCAACATTCACCATTGTGTCTCAGGACTTCGGCAGTCTCTGGAACAGAGAGGAGCAGATATCGCTAAGTATTTTTTTTTTTTGGTTTTTCGAGACAGGGTTTCTCTGTGTAGCTTTGTGCCTTTCCTGGAACTCGCTTTGGAGACCAGGCTGGCCTCGAACTTAGAGATCCGCCCTGGCTCTGCCTCCTGAGTGCTGGGATTAAAGGTGTGCGCCACCACCCCCGGCTAGTATTTTTTTTTTTAAGGTAAGATTTCATGTAGTCCATGATGGCCTTGACCTTTCTAGATAGCCTAAGACAAATTTGAACTCCTGAACCTCCAGCTTATATTTCCTGAGTGCTGTGATCACAGGTGTGTGCCTCATTTTTATGCAGTGCTTGGAATACAACCCAGAGTTTTGAGTATGCTAAGCAAGCTCTCTACTAACTGAAATACATTCTCATGCCCTAAATATTTCATTTTTGATGGGTACTAAGATAATGGTATTGAGCTTAGTTTCAAATTAAACTTGTTCATCACTAATATTAGATGAAATTTACAAGGATCAAAAACAAAGATGCAAAGTTTCTACATAGAAAAAGAGCAGATTACCTTCAAACAAGGACCATAAAGGAAGCGTTGAAATGACCATCAGGTGCTATCTAGAAACGTTTGGGAAAAAAACCTCCAGCCCTAGATTAAGTATAAGGGCAAATGAAAATGTCCCTAATTACAAAGGCTGTACAAAATGTTTCCCAGCAATTGAAAATTTGAATCTAATGGCCAGTGAGATGGCTCAGTGGGTAAAACTCTTTCACCTAAGCCTGAAGACCTGAGTTCAATCCCAGGAACCCTCATGGTGGAAGGAGAGAGCCACTCCTGGAAGCTGTCATCTGACCTACCTCCACTCACAGTAGTGGCACACACACACACACACACACACACACACACACACACACACACCCCTAAGACATATGATAAGAAAAGACAAGATTGGAAATAAGTTTATTAAACTCCATTGATGGTTGACTAGATGATCTATCTATCATCTATCACATCTACAAGCAAAATGCAGATGTAACCACGTGATCACCACCAAGCGGGAGGCAGGAGCTGGGAAATAGCTGAAGAGTAGACAAACTATTTTATATGTCTGAAATGCCAAACCATACTGTGAAATGACTCTTGGATTCAAGAGAGTATCTTACAAGAAATTGTTGATTACTTCAAATTGAATGCCAAGGAAAGCTCTCGATGTCAAAATTCATGTGTAACGGTTAAGGCAGTTCAAGGAGGAGCGCCTGTCAGAAAACAAGAATAACCGAGAACAAATGGACTATGTATTTAAACCTAGATGGCAGGAAAAAACATCAGAGAAAGCCCCAGGGAGCCAGAACAATGGAAACACTACAACAAAAGAGAGGGTGCTACCAAGCCCAGGAAAAGACCCAAGAATGACTGATGACAAGCCTGCCTTGAAAAGACTTACAAACATCTTTATCTTACTATTATTAGTGTGTATGCACATGTGCACATGGGTGTGAGTGTGAGTGTGTGTGTGTGTGTGTGTGTGTGTGTGTGTGTGTGTGTGTGTTTGGTGTCTTGTATGTGGTGAGTGGTGTAGTGGAAGTGGTACAAGATGAACGTTTTTGTTGTTTTTTGTCAACTTAACACAAACTAGAGGGAGGAGGGACCCTGACTGGGGAATTGCCTCCACCAGAATGGCCTGTGGGAATGCCCGAGGGGAATGTTTCTGATTGGCGATTGATGTGGGAGGGCTCAGTGTCATTTCTGGGCAAGCGGTTCTGGGTTGTATAAGAAAGCAGGTGAGCAAGCCATGGAGGACACGCCAGGAAACCTCATGTCTCTGTGACCCCTGCTCCTCTGTGTCTCTGGCCTCCTGCCCTGACTCCCCAATGGACGGTGACCTGGGGATTTGAAGATGAAATGAACACTTTGTCCCCTACATCGCTTTTGGTCAGTGTTTTATCACAGCGACATAAACTGAACGAGGAATGACGAAGCTGGCAGGATAGTAATGGAAATGGAAAAGTGGAAAAGTTCTTGTAAAAGTCTTCCTGCCACACTGGCTCTCCACAGCTCAGGCTGTTTTATAGGGATTTAAATGTAAGCGCTTGCCTAGCAAGCACAAGGCCCTGGGTTCAGTCCTCAGCTCTGGGGAAAAAAAAAAAAAAAAAAAAAAAGACAAGGCCAACAAGCCGGGCGGTGGTGGCGCACGCCTTTAATCCCAGCACTTGGGAGGCAGAGGCAGGTGGATCTCTGTGAGTTCAAGGCCAGCCTGGTCCACAGAGTGAGATCCAGGAAAGGCACCAAAACTACACAGAGAAACCCTGTCTCCAAAAACCAAAAAAAAAAAAAAAAAAAAAAAAAAAGAAAAAGGAAAGGTCAACAACAAAACTTATACAATGCCTTGTATCACAGTTGCAGTTTGGGCTGGGGGTGAAGCTCAGTGGGAGGGTACACATTTAGTTTTTGTCAAGGCCTGGGTTCGATGCCCAACCCAATTGCTATCTAACATCAATTGTTTTGAAAATAGAAAAAGGGGAAGCTGCCCAAGCCATTTCATGAACTTGATGTAACGTGGTTTAACTGTTACAGCGAATGTTCTGAAGGAGAGGAGAGAGAATATACTAATACAAAAGGAAAATTTTAGGCTACTTTTATTTACAAATACAAGCATAAACCACTTCAGGATATCAATTGAATTTAATACTATACTAAGAACAATATATAGTTTTCCAAGTAATATAATGCTGGGTAACATTAAAAATTTAACTACTGTTGTGCATAGTATAATTGGACCTACATTGTCCAAAAAGTCAGACTCATAATACTAGGTACTGTATGATTCTGTTTCTGAGGCCTGGGTGGCAGGAGCCAAGAATTCAGAATTGCTGCCTTGGGAGTGAGGAGATTGGTGATACTCACTGGTAGGGGTTTGGGAGGATTGGGAGGGCCCACTGTAGTACTGGAAATTCATATCCTTGGTCAGAATGATGCTTAGTGTGTATAGATGTAAAACTTCATTAAGCTGTGTACCTAAGATTTATGTACTTTAGTGTAGATTATTGTACGAGGATGAAAAAACAATGTTCTAAATGAGACAGATTCATGACAGTCATGTGAGACTTCTCTATCAAAAGGCGTATTGATGTAATTAATCTCTTTAAAGTAGAATTGGCAGGCCAAGCATGGTGTCCCATGCTTGTGATCTTGGGAGGTAGCGGCAAGAAGATCAGGGTTTGACATCTTCCTCCTCTACAGATGGAGTTCCAGGCCAGTCTGGTGTACAGGAGACCTTGTCTCAAAAAACAACAAAATAAACAAAAGGTAGATATTGGCAAGCTTTTTCATGTCAAGTAAGTGACAGATAGGAAATCTTTTCAGCTCCGTGGGCTTCAGTGTCTGTCCTGATGTGAAAACAGAAACATTCAATATGTAAATGAATGCATGAGGCTCTTTCCAGTGAAACAACTTAAAAAACAAACGTGATTTAGTCTATAGGCTATGTTTTGACAAACCCAATTTAAAAAAAATTAGGGTCTTTTAAATGAATGCAAGAACAAAAACAAAAAAAAATGAGAGAGTTCAACACAAATACATGAGCTTAAAAAAAAAAAAATCCAGGTTTTGAGGGGTGGTGATTCACGTGGTAGGGGAATTTCTCTTTAAGAACAGTAAAATAAACAGGTGGCGGTGGTGGTGGCGGCGGCAGTGGCGGCGGCAGTGCATGCCCTTAATCCCAGCACTTGGGAGGCAGAGGCAGACAGATCTCTGTGGGTTTGAGGGTAGCCTGGTCTACAGAGCAAGTTCCGGGACATCCAGGGCTATATAGTGAAACCCTGTCTTGGGATTGGGGGGGGAAGGGGGACCGAACAATGATGTAGTGAGTTGTGGTAACTTTTAATCCCAGCACTTGGGAGGCAGAGGCAGCAAATCTCCATGAGTTCTTGGCCATTCTGGCTAAATATCAAGTTTTAGGCCAGACAAGACTTCAAAGTGAGACTCTGTCTCAAAAAACTAAACAAGCAAGCAAAAAAAGAAAGTAAGAAATTGAAAAGAAAATTCCAGATATATGTATTTTTTTCATACCTGGGATTCACATGGTGGAAAGAAATAACCAATGTCCTGCAAGTTGTCCTCTGACCTACATACATACACTCTCTCTCTCTCTCTCTCTCTCTCTCTCTCTCTCTCTCTCTCCCTCACTCAAATAAAATGTTAAAAAATGCATAAATTAGAGACTGGAAAGAAGGCTCAGCGGTTAAGAGCACTGACCACTTTCCCAGAGAACTTGGGTTCAATCCCCAACACCCAAATGGCAGCTCACAACTGCTATAACTCCACTTTCAGGAGATCTGGGGCTCTCTTCTGGCCTCCAAGGGCACCAGGCACTCACATAGTATACCAATACACATGCACGCAAAATATTCATACCCATAAAAATAAATATTTAAAAATTATAAAAAAAATGTACTTTAGAGTGAGAACTCAAAACAACTATGTATTTTTTAACTGCAAAGTCTAATGAACATGAAAAGTGTTTGGGGGCTGGAGGTGCAGCTCATCTGTTAAGAGCATTTGCTCTTACAGAGGACCTTCTAACTGCCTGACTCCAGTTGCAGGGGTTCTGACGCCCTCTTCTGGCCCCTACAGGCCCTGCATGCAAACTGTACACATAAAGGCTGACAGGCACACATATATGCACATAAATACAAACAAGCAAAATAAAAGAAAAGTTTTTCCTTTCTCTTTCTTTCTTTCTTTCTTTTTTTTTTTTTTTTTTACTAATTAGCCCCCTTTAAAAAAAAGTAATTTATTTTATATGTATGGACGCTTTGCCTACATGTGTGTCCAGTTCCCCCAGGACTGGAGTTGTAGATGGTTGTCAGCCACCATGAGGGTGCAGGGAATCTCAACCAGGTTCTCTTCAAGGGAAAGTGCTCTTAACTGCTGAGCCATCTCCGCAGCCCCTTACTAATTAACTCTTGATTTACTTCAGCCTGCGTACTTGTGTTTCCATCTCCAATTAGGAAGTAGAGAAGTCCTGAGGTTCCCAGAGGGTATTCAGACAACTAGACACTAGGCAGTGAGTGACCTTAACCATTCACAGTAAAGCCACTCACTCATGACCTATGACCCCAGCTAGACAGGTCTCCAGCTCCAAGTCCCCTTTCCTGGAGCCCAGTGCCCTGGGCTCCAGTGCTGGCTGACATTCAGGCTGTGCCCGGGAGAGGAACTTGGGATGGAAAGAGAGTGGTCTTAGTGATTGTGGTGAAAACATTCTGCCTTTCAATTTTATAATTGCATCCACTTACTCTAGACCCCCCAACAGGGTTCCCAAAAACAGCCAGCTGACTTCTCTCTACTAACAATGAAAACCCCAAGGTCCAAGGGATTAACTAAGAAAGAGGGCCCAAGACCACAAAGGAAAACAAAAGGCCCCAAATAAAAAGAAACACTGTATCTATGTTTGAGATGATTTCATCTTGGAAAGATATCTATTAACCCGAAATTAATTTCTACATTCAATTAAATTCCAGCAGGAATTTTAGGGAATTAAATTGATTATAAAATCTACATGGGAGAATGGAGAGCCACAAATAGCTAATCCAATTTCAAAAGAACAAAGGAACAACACTTGGGCTGTGGATTTTCAAGATGATTACAAAGTCAAAATAATAAAAGCAGAGTATTATTGTCAAAGGACTAGATAGGCAAGCTGAGGGAACAGGGCGGGAGACTGGAAACAGATGTAGACATATGTAAATAAACACATCTAACAAACAGAACTCAGCCTAAATAAACAAGGCTGTGAAAGAACTCAGCAGAGCAGGGCATGCGTTCCAAGCAGGCAGAAGGGAGAGCTACTTAGTGAAGAGTCTCAAAGAAAATGGCCCATTTCCTTGGAAATAACTTAAATTGGGTTCATACTCTATTTAAAAAAAAAAAATCCAAGCCGGGCAGTGGTGGCACACGCCTTTAATCCCAGCACTCGGGAGGCAGAGGCAGGCGGATCTCTGTGAGTTTGAGGCCAGCCTGGTCTACAAAGTGAGTTCCAGGAAAGGAGCAAAGCTGCACAGAGAAACCCTGTCTCGAAAAGAAAAAAAACAAAAACAAAAACAAAAAACACCCAAATGGATAAAGACTTAAATGTGAAGAGAAAAATTATAAATACAAATATAGGAAAAAGAATTGAAAAGGACTCTAGAATTCTGCCCTCACTCCAGCTGCATGACCGTACATGTGCAGTTCAGGAGTTAAGCAAAGGGTCTTGTGTCTTATGTCATCATTGTGTGCTGGTGTGCGCTGGTGACTGCGCGTGTGTGTGCGCGCGCGTATCGTGGTCACTCAATCAGCGCATGTGTAGTGTAGTTGTGTAAGCCTGCCTATGCAGGTTCACTGGGAACCCTTAAAAAGCCAGATGCAGATGTTCTGCTCTGTCTTTTCCCCTCCAACCATCTTTCCCTCTCTCTGCACTTGCTCCTTTCCCAGGCTTGGTTCTCTTGTACACCCTCCACCCCTCTTCCTCCTAATAAAGCTCTAAAACTGATTCTGGGTTCTGTTGTGACCGTGACCTTTCCGAGTGGTAACCAGCGCCGTTTATCATTCATTTCACTCTGGACCTCAGAATAAGTGTTTCTTTGAAAAGATTTTTTTTTAAAATATATGAAATTAAAGACACAAAAATAAATGGATTTGATTACTTCAGCATTACAGACTGACATTAAAGGAGATTAAACAAACAAACAAAACAAAACAAAACAAAAACCACTTGTGGTACAGGCCTTCAGTTCCAGCACTCAGGAGGCAGAGGCAGGCGGATCTCTGTGCGTTCAAGGCTAGCCTGGTCTACAGAGTAAGTTCCAGGGCAGCCAGAGCTACATAGTGAGGCCCTATCTCAAAAACAAACAAACAAACAAAAAACTCACTGTACACACACAGTTAACAAGAGGTGATGGAGTAGGGGTAGATATTTTTTCAAATTTTAAGACTGACAAAGATTAATAACCAGCATTTGTTTTGAAAACCTGCAAGTCAAAAATTCACAAAAATCCAGCCAGGGAAGAAAGATTTAAAAGGCCATTCCACAGAAGTAGACTTTTGAACAAATAACAATGATACAAAGACTTGCTCAATTTCTTCTATACAATTAAAACAAGAAGGTAGAGTTTTTAACCTCTTGGATTGGAAATTAGAAAATTGGAGTCCTATCAAGTGCTAATGAGGAGCCTGTGACCTCCTTCAAGAATGGGAGGGTAGAACATAGCAGTGTGGCTCATGTGGTAGAGCACTTGCCTAGCATGTGCCAAGCCCTGGGTTTGATACCAGCCCTTAGCATGGTGATATGTGAGTGTGATCCCAACACTTAGGAGGTGGAGGTGGGAGGGTTAGAAGTTCAAGGTCATTATCAGCCATAGATGGAATTTGAGAGTAATAGGAGCTACATGAGACCTTGCCCCCCAAAATATAAAACAAGTGCTGGCTTCTGTAGCCTGAGTAACAAACCCTGGAGTGATACAGAGGAGATTAGTGTGGTGTCTGTGCAAGGCTGACACAAATCTGTGATGTGTTCCATATTTTCAAGCAAAAACAAACCCCAAAACAAACCAAACAAAACACAGCTCTTGGGTGTGAGGAAATACCAGGCCGCAGACAAAAGCAGTGAGCAATTACTACATCTTCCTCCAGCAATAGGCAAGCTCTCTCAAGCAACCCAGAGGCAGAAAATGTCAGAGACGGGTGGGACAGATAGCATGAAACCATTTACATAAATTTCAAAAACACGGGGGACACCATGCTTTTAGATTGCCCACGTGTATGAAAAGTCAAACTCTAAGCTACAGAAAAGCCGTCCTCCAGTTTGACGACAGGCCACGTCAGACAGAGCTGTGTCAGAATGTCACAGGCTGGTGGCTTGTCATCTAGAGTGTTTCTTACTGTGGGCTCCTGCTTCTGACTTGGGGTGGGGTGGAAAGCTTCTCACGTGACTGGACAGAGAGCTAGCAGAGGGTATAATGGCTGCTTTTAGAACACAGAGGCCATATCAGGTATCCACATGTCAAAGCAGTTTCACCAAGACGTCACTTATCCACCCACAAATAAGTTAAAAGTCCCTGTTCTGGTAAGTCCTCTGGGCTGTTAGGACTAATCTCTTCGTCTCCGTATGGTTGAAATGAGTAATTTTTAATGGGAGTATCAGTCATGGAGGACTGTCTGGGGCCCATGCTTATTGTCCTCGTTTTCCAAGACTCTAGGACAAGCCTCAGCAGTCTAGGAGACCCTGCTAGCCTCCCTCTTTGTAATACTGCTGTCTCTGCATTTCAAAGCAAAAAAAAAAAAAAAAAAAAAAAAAAAAAAAAAAACCAAACAGTAAAATAAATAAAAATAAACCCCAAATTTTCTTCACAGCTAAAGGATTACTTAATAAAACAGTAGAGAGATCAAAACAATAAAAACAGACAGTTCTAGTGAAAAGATAAAAGCCCATTTGGATGAGACCATAAAGGGCTAAGCAAAGTCTTTTGTCTAAATTAAAAATAAGGAAAGCCATAAAGTAGGGACGCCTGAGAAACAGTGTGAAGCTTCCAGAGGCTCACACCAAAGGGAGACCACCTGGAGCTGCAGGAGGGGCCTGGGGCAGGGAGCTTTGTCTTTCTCTTGGCTTTGGGCCTGTGCTGGACCCCACGGGGCCACATCTAAGACAGCAGATCCCAAGGAGACTCTCCCACCCAGGCTAAGAGAATCTCAGCTCCTTCACTCCCAGGACTATGCTTCCTCGGCTCCTGGCTTTGCTCAAGTGGTGTTCCAGGCTTCCCTCCACCTTCCTCCTTCCTGTTTGCTTCCTCAGCAGGAAGGGGAGGGCTCCCATCTTGGGGCTGTGGGTCCACTACTGTAGGATCTGGGCAAATGGCAGAGTGGCAGCTTCCTTACCTCCTACAGAGGTCCAGGGCCTTGGAGCCAGCCCTAGGGCCCTGGGGAACCGTGAGGGATGTTTGTTTGGTAGCCAAGGCTCAGCTCATCAGAACCCCTCTCTAGGAAGTTCCAAGGGAGCTTGAAGCCTGTCAGTCTTTCCCGACCTCAGGTCCCCAGCTGGGCTCTGGATCACAGAGAGATTGTGCGTCAATTAATCTTTTAACTACAGCTTTAACAGCCAAGACATCCCGCTCCAGGCGCTGAAGTGTGGAGGTCATTGGTCGGTGATTAACCAATATTGATTAATTGACAGATGGAAAGATCTTGTGTTCTGTTTTCCTACCTCCTAGGCTGTACTGTGAACTCTTTGGAAGGCACATCTCCTATGCTCTCTTTCTTTCTTTTGTTCTATTAGTCAAGAAATACTTGACTGTTTCAGGCTTCAGAATCACCAGACAGTCTTTTTCTCTGGGTGGGGGTAGGGGTGGGGTGGGGAAGAGTGGGAGAGAAGCCCTTTAGCTCCAGGGAAACAAGCAGGGAAAATAACCACTCGTTTTGAGACACCCTTTAGATACTGGAAAGGTTGTGGAGATCTTATCAGTTAGCCTGGCCCAGTGGGTGTCTCTAGAGAGGAGACACCAATATAAGACCTCTGCATGGGCCTGAGCCACCCAGTGGCCAAGCAGAGTGGGAATGGAGAGTCCCTGGCAGGGGAGTCTTGTCTGTTCACAGGGGCCTTGAGTAGAAAGTACTGGATGTTTTAACTTATAAACGGGAGGCTGTGGGATTGTTACCATAACTCACAGTCAGAGCCTGGTCCTAACAGCCCCGTAAACCAACCTAGTCCTTTTTAAAAAGTATGTATTCACTTATTTGTGTGTATATGTATGACTGCATGTTTGTGGATATGCGTGACTGTGTGCAGAGGCCAAAAGAGGGAGTCAGGTGTTCTCCTCTATCACTTTGTCTAGTCCTTTGAGGCAAAGTCTCTACCTGAACTTAGGTTCAACTTTTCTCAGTTGATTCTGTGTCTGCCCCTTTCCAAGCTGGAGTCGCAGGCATTTGTGGGATGCCTGCTTATTGTGTAAGTGCTAGGTTCTGAATCCTGGTCCTCACGATTACACAGCACGCATCCTTAACCACAGAACCATCTTTCCAGCCCCTCACACATCCCAAGCAAGTAACAGTGAAGGACAGAAAAAGAAATGTATTCAATATGCTTGTTTAGGGGGGAAAAGGACAAAGAGATCCAATGATTCCCCTAAGTCTATCTCTGGGGTCCTGGCATGAGTTTAGAATCCTGCCCATCACTGACTCATCATTGTCTCAGCTCTAGCATCTCCTGCAAGGTAGTCTGACAGGTTGTAATTTTTTTTAAATGGGAGACAGGCTCCCTCTCTGACTGGCACCAGGCTTCATCCTTTATCTTCTTCCATCAGGAGACAACTGGGCAAATTCCAATTACTTGGGGGTACTTTGTTTCAGTAGAATATCTTCATGTCTGTCAGGATGATAAGGGGGCAGGGGTAAGAGGACAGAAAGTGTGTGTGTGTGTGTGTGTGTGTGTGTGTGTGTGGAGAGAGAGAGAGAGAGAGAGAGAGAGAGAGAGAGAGAGAGAGAGAGAGAGAGATTTGAGACTGAAGTAGGGTTGGAGAGATGGTTCAGCCATTAAAGGTTAGGCTCACAACCAAAAGTTTAAGAGAGGGCAATCAGGTGACAGCCCAGGGAGAGTGTGTGCGTTTTAAGGCCAGTGGGAAGGCCTTGCAAGATTTTAAGCAGAGAAATGAAGTGATCCACTTTACACTTTTGGAAATACCTGTTAGAGACAATACTGAATGACACTGAGGGGCTGAGGAGATGGCTCTGTAAAATGCTCACAGTATCTGTGTAAGAGTTGGGCATGGTTACCTGTAATCCTAACTTTGGGGAAGCAGAAGCAGGTGATCCCTGTAGCTCCCCAGTCAGCCAGTCTAGCTGAATAAGCAAGTTCTAGATACTATGAAAGACCTTGTCAAAAAAAAAAAAAAAAAAAAAAAAAAAAAAAAAGGTGGTGAAGGATTGAAATAACGGCTCAGTAGATAAGATCATTTTCTGTTCTTTTTTGTTTTGTGGGTTTTTTGTTTGTTTGTTTGTTTTTTTGAGACAGCGTTTACCTATGTAGCCCTGGCTGTCTTGGAATTTACTCTGTATACCAGGCTGACCTTGAATCCAGAGATCCACCTGCCTCTGCCTCCCAACTGGTGGGATTAAAGGTGTGTGCCACCACTGCCTGGCTCACTTTTTGCTCTTGTAGAGAGCCTGAGTTCCGTTCCCAGCCCTCACATCAGGGATATTAAAACTGCCTGTAATTCCAAGTTCAAAGGACCTGATGCTCTCTCTCTGTCTCCACAGCTCCTGCACTCATGTGCACACTCCCACACACATACACATATAATTTTAAAATAAAATGGGTGTAGTAGTGCTCACCACTAATTCTAGCACTCAGGAGGCAGAGTTAGGTGAGTTGGAGACCAGCTTAGTCTACATAGCAAGTTTCAGAACAACCAAGGTTTCATAGAGAGACCTTAAATCAAAATAATGAAAAATAACATATTAAACAATAATAAGATGGAGAGAAACTGAGAAAGACATCTGAAGACAACACACACACACACACACACACACACACACACACACACACACACTTACATGCACGCAGGCCAGTAACACATTTGAGACTGCACATGCCTCTGAATGTCCACATACAGATACATATCCACAAAAAAATTAATAAAAACGAATAACATTGAAGTTGGAATGTGGTCCATCCCAAGGGACATCCATCCCCTGGAGCTTGTAGCAGGTGGTGGGGGTGGGAGGAGATATTGTTAGAGACTCGGGAGATGCCACCCAAGTGCAACGGACAAGCCTGTTTAGATCTTGATTTGAACAAGCCAACTGTCAAAAGCTGCCGTTGAGACAACCGAGGAAATCTAAAGATGCTTTGAGCGTTTCATAACCTTTGGAAGCCGATGCTCATTTTGTTCGGTGGTAATGGTATTGTAATTAGGTTCAAGGGAGAGAAGCCCTCATCTGTCAGGGAGGCACTGTGAAGTATTTACGGATAGAGAGAAATGATGGCTGAGATTTGCTTTAAAAATCTTCAGGAAAGAAAGAAGAGCGTGGGAGAGAATACAAGAAACAAGATTGGCAAAATGTTAATGGTGTTTTGAAGTTGGGTGATGGGCTTCGTTTTACCAGTTCTTGAATTTTTCCACTAAAAAGCATATAAAGGGTCTTTTTATTTATTGTTTTAAGTGCATTGGTGTTTTGCCTGCATGTATGTCTGTGTGAGGGTGTCAGATCTTGGAGTTACAGACAGCTGTGAGCTGCCATATGGGTGCTGGGAATTGAACCCAGGTCCTCTGGAAGAGCAGTCAGTGCTCTTAACTGCTGAGCCATCTCTCCAGCCCCATAAAGGTTTTTTTTTTAAGTTCTCTAGTTTGTTGAGGTGTGGGGCATGGTGTCACCACACACAGCACCTGAGCACTTGGAGGGGTGATGGAAAAGTAATTGATGAGGTCTTGTATGGGCCCAGCCTGATCCAGACAGACTGTGAACCAGGGCTCAGACTGAGCTGGGCAACCTGTAGGTAGTCCTGTTTCTTCCTACTACCTTCTGCTGAGCCTCCACTTCCTGCCTGTCAAATGGGAACTTTACAGCTGCTTCCGACAGGGTTGATACAAACATTAAATAGAACAGTGTCTTTAGGGGCTGGGGAGCTGGCTCATGGGGTTAAGAACACATGCTCTGTGAACAGGAGAACCTGGATTAGAATTCCCAGTGCCCAGCTGGGCGGTGGTGGTGCACACCTTTAATCCCAGCACTCGGGAGGCAGAGGCAGGCAGATCTCTGTGAGTTGGAGGCCAGCCTGGCCTACAGAGGTAGTTCCAGCACAGCTAGGGCTGTTACACTGAGAAACCCTGTCTTGAAAAACTAAAAAAAAAAAAAAAAAAAAAAAAAAAAAAAAAAAAAAGCTCGGCTGTGAGCCCCTGAATCTCAGCATTGGGAGAATCCTGAGGGCTTGCTGGTCAGCCTAGCTCTGCCTGAAGACAATAAGGTGGAAAGAGATGAAGGAAGATATCCAATATCCTGTTCGGCTTCCACATGAGTGTATGTGACCATATGCAGCTGCACACTTACACAAATATACCATATGAACACACACACACACACACAGTGTCTATAAAGCTCCATTTCATTCCCAGTATCATTGGAGGCATGGTGACACAGACTGGACCATCAGGACTGGAGTCTAGAACCCTCTCATGGGGCTTAGTGTTTAGAATCTAGAAAATTAAGGACAGATGCTCAAGTTGTGATTATGTGTTGCAGACACTTCAGCCTGATTGCATGCAAGGACATGCTCATGTCTTACCTGTACAGAATGGAATTTGGGCTCCAAAAGAGGCTGGGCATGGTCCTTCCATCAATATCCAGGGAGGAAATGAAGGAGGGAGATGGTCAGGAGAGAGATGTGGTCACATGGCCCATGGAAAAGAGAGGGTGTGGTGGTTTGAAAGAAAATGGCCCCCAAAGGGAGTGGCACTATTAGGAGGTGTGGCTTTGTTGGAGTGGGTTTGGCCTTGCTGGAGGAAGTGTGTCACTGTAGAGGCGGGCTTTGAGGTCTCATATATGCTCAAGCCATACCTAGTGTCTCAGATCACTTCCTGTTGCCTGCAAGATGTAGGACTCTCAGCTACCTCTCCAGCACCATGCCTGTCTGTGTACTGCTGTATCCCACCATGATGATAATGGACTGAACCTCTGAAAATGTAAACCACCCCAATTAAATGTTTCTCTTTATAAAAATTGCCATTGTCATGGTGTCTCTTCACAGCAGTAGAAGCACTAAGACAGAGGGATACAGCTGGAGGGGGGTGGTACCAACTGGAGGTAAGCAAGGGGTGGAGGTAGGAAAGGCTGAGAAGTCAATGGCAAGCAAAGTATCCAAAACTACATACAATCGGTCTAAAACTGAGACACCTGAGCCCCCAAGGGCTGGCTGCCTCACAGGGTTCTGCTGCTCCCCACTTTCCACCTGTTTCCAACCAGCACCAAGCTCTTTCTTTATGGTTGAGCCAGAGAAATTCAAGCTAGCTAGGACTCCTGAGACCCTTCCTCTCTGAAGAAACTTCTTGGAACTCATGACTCTGGTGGAGCCAGGAATGAGTCAAAGAACTTGTACACAGGATCCCAGGAATCAGAGTCCAAGAGGCAGGGCTAGAGGGCAGGGCCTCTTCCTCTGGACAAGAGACTGCCAATTCAATTCTGTCTTCCTCACTGATTTAACCAAAACTTATACTGAGTAGAGGGAGACAGGCAGGCCCCCCTTCACATGCTATATTCCACAGTCATGTGGCAAGCTGTTAATTCTGCCTGGGTCACATTAAAATACCCAGCAGCTCCCACTTCCCTAAAGCCAACATTGATTACCTCTGGAGCCCTGCACCACTTCAGAGGGGCCTTCCATTCTGTGGGCCTGCCTGTGACAGCATTGGGGTTCAGAGCTAGAAAAAGGCTCAGGCACATCCTCCCCACAGAAAGTTGGGGAGCCCTGTGTTGGGGAGGGCCTTCTCTTACTTTCCCAATTCAGCATAATCCTCTCACCCTCTGCCTCCTCCTAGGAAAAGATGGTTTCCCTCAGGTCTAGGCTTCTTGCTGCCTATTTCCCACGGTAGCTGGCAAGGGGTCCTGCCAGATTGACAGGGAGCTTCCTGTAGGTACCTCAGACATCCCCAGGCCAACCAGACACATGGGGCTGAGACCCCACTGCAAACCAGGAAACCAGGATTCAGAAGCTGAAGTCCACAGAGCCCAGGCTCCAGGCCTGGAAACAAGACAAGTACTACTGAGGGCCTTCCAGGAGCCTCCAGCAGAAGTGCATTGTGGGAGACCTAGCTCTTTTCTCAGTCTCCCTGATACGCACCTCCTCGCTTTTTCTTTTCAGAACTCTGCCTCCAACCAGGTGAAGGTAAGCACTTCAAAGGGTGGTGGAGGCTGTGTTGGGGTGTCTGGGGACACGACCCCCAACAACCACAGCTTTTCTTTGAACCTGCTTTCTGGTCTGAGGGGAAACGAAAAGCAAATTTGGCATCCTCTTTGTTGTGTGTTACATACGGGTGACAGTACCTAGCCTTCCTTCTCAGAATCTTTGAGTTAGTTGTGTCTCCAGGACTCATCAGCACATTGGTCCGTGTATCTTCCTCTTGCCATGATCCTGGTATAACTTGCCATCTGGAGAGCAAACTGATAGTAATAGTTGCCCAGGGTTGGTGTAATTTAAGAAACAACATAACAACAACAACAACAACAACAACAGAAACGCACCAGAGGCTTTCAATGAGTTCTATCCTAATCACAGGGTCCAGAGTCTGCAGTCCAAGTGTCCACAGGGCCACACCCTCTCTGAAGCTCAAGATGGAGCCCTCTCTCAACCTTTTCCCTTCTCCTTCCCTGCATGTGGCTGTTCTGATATTCCTACATATCAGGGGTTAAGACTCAGGTGCATCTTTTTGGGGTCTCTGCGGTGGTATTTGTGTATGATCTAACAAAGCAAGCTTGCCTGAAGATCAGAGGGCAAAGCCAGCCACTAGTGGCCAGGCAGTGGTGGCACACACCTTTAATCCCAGCTTGGGATCTCACACCTTTGCTCCAAGTACTTGGGGGGCACATACACCTTTAATCCCAGCACTAGGGAAGCTGAGACAGGAAGTGACATGGCTGGGCGGAGAAAAGGAATATAAGGTGGGAGGAGACTGGAGCTTAGCCCCCTTTCGGCTGAGGAGTTGGTGAGGTGAGAGGTGCCTGTGGCTTGTTCCTTTGTTTCTCTTATCTTTCAGCATTTACCCCAATATCTGGCTCTGGGGTTTTCATTAAGATCAATTAGGATTTGAGCAACAGGCCTCAATTCAATTCACTCTAGGAGCCAATTCTAGCAACAAGAGCAATGTCAGGAAAGTTAATGAAACAAAAACGGCATGTCCCAAAGTACTAAAAATAGATCTGTCATATGATCCAGCCCTCCACTTCAGGTTATATATCTGAAGGAAATGAACCCAGTATGCCAAAGAGATCTCCGTGCAGCCATATTTACCATGACATTACTTACAATAGCCAAAATATGGAATCATTTGGATGCCCAGCAACACAATAATGGACAAGGAAAACATGACATATATACATAATGGCATCTTGTCCAGCCAGTTCAAGGACATCCTTGGCTGCACAGTGAGTACAAAACCAGCCCCAATCTCAAAAAAGGGAGGGAAAGAAAGGCCAGAGGCTGAGGGAATGCTTATGCAGCACTCATAAAGCGCTGTGTTCCATCTCCAGTATCATTTAAGCTAGGCATGGTGGTGTACACCTTTAATCCCAGTACTTGGGGAGTGGATGCAGGAGGACTAGGTGTTCAAAGTCATCCTTGGCTACATAGCACATTGGAGACCAATGTGAGGTACAAAAGACCCTGCCTCAAAAATAGAGTGGCCTGGGATCCCTTCTGTATCACTTGTCTGCCCTAGCCAGTCTAGTGAGGGAGCTGGAGTCAGCTGCTAACCTCCTGTTATTTGCTAGAGAACACCAGGGACCCTGGTTGTGCCCAGGAAGGACTGGCTGGGGAGAGGCTTCACTCCAGAGCATAGGGAGAAGACTATTCTGGTGACATCATCATCCTCTCCACTTTGTCCCATGAAAAAAATCTCTGCTTCTGCAAGTTTACGCTGCCAATGCAGCCATGACCCAAGTGTCTCTTAGACTCCCTGTGGGTGTAGCTGTCAGTCACTTTACAGTAATCAGATGCCTTGCTTCCCAGTCACTCCTCACTGTTGACCCAAAACAGCAGCCTGCAGCCCGATCATTCCCTGCATGCCAAGCTTGGCTCAGAACGATTTCTATTTAAAGAAAAAAAAAAAAAAAACGTCCACATCTGGTGTGTTCAGTGAGCCTGTGTTAGCCTTCTGCTGTGATAACATATGCCTAACAAGAAAGGTTTGTTTGGGCTCATAGTTTTGGAGGCTTTGGTCTGGTTTGGTCCCTTGCTTTGACGGTTGAAACAGCATATCATGGCAGGAACATGTGCTAGTGGAGGCCAGAATCAACTGTGGAGCTCACATGATTTGCTGGAGATTGCTGGGACTCCCCAGATGCACTCAGGAGGGACTGGCTGGGGAGAGGAATTGCCTTCTAGACTGGAAGCAAAATCAGGAGGAAGAGACTGGGGGCTAGAGAGAGATGACTCAGTGGTTAGGAGCACTTGCTGCTTCTCCAGAGGATCTAAGTACCATGGTGAATGACTCACAATAACCTATAACTGCAGCTCCAAGGGGTCTCATACCCTCTCTCTGGCCTTAGCAAGCACCTGCACAAATGTGGTGTACACACCACACACACACACACACACACACAAACACAACACATACACACCCCTAAAAAAAAAAAAAAAAGAGGCTAGTTTCCCATAAGCACATGAAAGGCCAGAAGGTTGTTGTTATTTTGTTTTAATCTTTTTTTTTTAAATCAATTCACCTTTTCTTAAAATTTAAGATCTTATTTTTTACATGCCTATAAAATAGCCCAAGCCTTTGGAGAGTCAGTATGGCAGGAAGATTTCTTTTTTATAACTTTAAAGTTCTGATTGCTATTTTACCATTATCTTCTGTCCTGGTTTAGTTTCTGTTACTATGACAAAACACTGGCCAAAATCAAGTTGGCGGGGGGTTGGTTATTTCATCTTAAAACTCCAAAGTCACAATCCATCACTGAGGAGAGTCAGCAAGGATTCAAGGCAGGAACCTGGAGACAGGAACTAAGGCAGAAGCCATGGAGGGGTGCTGCTTACTGGCTTGTTCCTCACGGCCTGCTCAGCCTGCTTCTCTCTCTCTCTCTCTCTCTCTCTCTCTCTCTCTCTCTCTCTCTCTTTTTTTTTTCCGTTTTTCAAGATGGGGTTTCTCTGTATAGTTCTGGCTGTCCTGGAACTCACTCTGTAGCCCAGACTGGCCTAGAACTCAGAGAACTCCTGCCTCTGCCTCCCGAGTGCTGGAATTAAAGGCAAGTGCCACCACTGCCTGGCGCAGACTGCTTTCTTATAGCACCCAGGACCACCAGCCCAGGGGTGGCACTGCCCACAGTGAGCTGGACATACCAAACATCAATCAAGAAAATGCACCCCAAGCCAATCTGGTGTGGGCATTTTCATCATTGAACTTCCAAATGATTCTAGCTTGTGTCAAGTTCACATAAAACTAGCTAACACACCCCCATGGACATGTCTCCCAAGTGATTACCAACTCAGACAATTGGACAGTAATGATTGACCGCCACACCTGCTACCTACCAGGGGCTTCTCTGTCACCAGAGATGTACCAGGTACATTTGGCATGACTCCTCAGTGATTCCTTAGGAGTACTGAGATTCAGAGGTCCCACAGGAAAGCTTGAACTGGACTTTTGCCTCCCTTGTTTCACTTCACACCTCTCTCTCTCTCTCTCTCTCTCTCTCTCTCTCTCTCTCTCTCTCTCTCTCTCTCTCTCTCTCTCTCACACACACACACACACACACACACACACACACACACACACCTGCCACTACTGACATTTCTTGTGATCTCTTCTCCAAACACTACCTTTGGTAGAGGGCTGCATTTGGAAGAACCTAGGCTGGGACAGCTGTCCTATTGGATTTCTTTAAAGGCTAATAAATAAACTCAAGGACTATTTCAACAGTTTGCAGGCTGAAGTTAGGAGCTATATGCTGGGATTCTAGGTCACAGGCACTGTAGTATTGCTGGGCATTATACATACACATGCATATACGTATCTAGAGGGGTACGTATGTGTGTTGGTGTACTTTTATATGTGAGCATTTAGGTAGGTAGATGGTTGGATATTGCCTTAGTTAGGGTTTCTATTGCTGAGATGAAACACCATGACCAAAAAGCAAGTTGGGGGAGGAAAGGGTTTATTTGGCTTACACTTCCATATTGCTGTTCATCCCTGAAGGAGGTCAAGACAGGAACTCAAACAAGGGAGGATCCTGGAGGCTGGAGCTGATGCAGAGGCTGTGAGGGGGTGCTGCTTACTGGCTTGCTTCTCCTGGCTTGCTCAGCCTGCTTTCTTATAGAGTCCAGGACTATCAGCCCAGAGATGGCACCACTCACCATGTCTGGGCCTATCCTTGCTGATCACTAATTAAGAAAATGCCTTACAGATGGAGACCTTTCCTCAGCGGAGGTGCTTCTTCTGATGAGTCTAGCTTGAGTCAAGTTGACGCACAATCAACCAGGACAGATGGTTAGGTAAATAAGGCCTGGAACTGGGATACATATCTGCATCATTTATTTCGCTCTTTAGTCTTTAAAACAAAGTGGCTTCACCAGGTATTGTGATGCACTCCTTTACTTTCAGCACCTGAAAGCAGAGGCAGGTGGAGCTTTGTGAGTTCCAGGCCAGCTAGAGCTACATAGTGAGGTTGAAAACAAACATTCCTAGAGAGCTGCTGGTCTTCAGTCTACGTTGGAATCCTGAAGAAGAAAGCTCTAAGACCAGGGAGGGAACGTCTCAGCAGCAGGCTGGATGACCGTGGCCGTGAGAGTGAGGCCAACAGTCAAAAAGTAGAAACTTCCTTCTTCCATGTCCCTCTCTTTAGGCTGCCCCCAGAGGCTGTGGCCCAGATTTAGGATGGGCCTTCCCACCTCAACTGATCCAATCAAGAAAATCCTTCCCAGGTGTGCCCAGCTTCGTGGGTTTTAGTTGACTTGCAGATGTAGTCAAGTTGACAGTCAGGATTAGCTGTCACAGATCTGATATTTCTCTAGCCCATCTCATTGTTTTTGTTTCATTTTTATTTTTAAAGATTTATTTAAGTGTGTGTGTGTGTGTGTGTGTGTGTGTGTGTGTGTGTGTGTGTGTGTTCACTCACCTGTGCATGAGCATGTGGAGGCCAGAGGTTGAAGTTGGATGCCTTCCTCAATCATTTCTACACTTTATCGTTATTCTCACTGATTCTGGACTTTGATGTTTTGGCTAGACTGGCTGGCTAGTGAGTCTGTGGGATCTCCTTGTTTCTGTTCCCCCAGCATGGGGTTGGTAGGTGTACCACTATGCCTGACTTGTGGGTGCTTAGGAGGCCCAACTCAGGTCTTCATGCTTGCAAAGCATGCACCACATCCACAGAGCCACCTCCTCAGGCCCCCTGTCTCATTTAAAAATTTTATTTTGAATCAGCATATAACAACTGTGTACATTTATGGAGTAGAATGTAATGTTTTCATCTTTATACACATTGTATAATCAACGCAGGGTAATTAGCATACCTCTCACTTGAAAACATTTATCGTTTCTTTGTGGCAACATCCACAATCCTTTCTTCCTGCTCTCTGGGAATGTATAGTACATTATTCTCCATCATGGCACCCTACTGTGCAGCACAATGCCAAGGCTTGTTCCTAGCTAGCTCTACACCCATCGACTGGCTTCTCCCTCCCCTAGTCCATATTTTAAAAGGTACAAAAGGGAGAATTCTTCTCTCCTCAATGCCAACCAGTATTTCCCACTTCAGATGTGTTTTTGGAGATGTTTCTGGCATATCTAAACAGCAGTGGCTGGGCTCCTCCTCTTAGACAGATGGCGATCAACAACCCTTACCCCCCATCCCTTCCCTTTTTCATTTAGAATCTAATCTTAGAGATTGCCGCACATCATTTCAAAGAAACTTTGCATTCTTTTCATATCTGTGTGGTAATCTCCTGAATAGAAGGAAATAATTTAAATAATTTAAACAGTCCTCAATTAAAAGGCATTAAGTGCTTTCTAATCCTTTGTTATTACAAACAATAATTTGAAAGGGAAAACCTTGAACAAATATTATTTCTCACACATACAAGATACATTTCTAGGAGCCCAAGAGCACTAAGATGTTCCTCAGAAGATGCACTGCAGGAAGCAGAGTCTTATCAAAAGGTATTTGAACTTTCAATCTTTTTTTTTTTTTCCTCCATAAGGTCTCATGTAGCCCAAGCTGGCCTCAAACTCACTGAGGAGTGGAGGATGACTCTGAACTCCCGATCCTTCTGTCTCTATCTCTCAGGCACTAGGGTTGCAGGACTATATCACCAGGCCTGGCTTTGAACTTTAAATCTTGACACATAATGCCAATTGCCTGCCATAGCCCATGTCAGTCACTGCCCAGCCTTCATGTATGGACATGGCTATTTGCATATACCCTTGTCAAGTCCCTGGGAATAATATCTTAGTGTAATTTGAATGTGCAATATTCCTATTATGACTGAGTTAAGGGCTTCTCTCATTTCCATTTCTGTAAATGTCTGTTCATCTCTTTTAATGCTTTTTTTTTTTTTTTTTTTGAGACAGGTCCTCATATAGCCCAGGCTGACATCAAACTTACTATGTAGCTGAAGATAGCTTTGAACTTCTCCTTGAGTCTCTACTTCCCAAATGCTGAGATTTTAGGACACCTCCTCCCATGCCATATCTGGTACAAGATGCTTGCATGCTTTTCTTTCTTTTGTTGTGGGTGGTAGTGGCGGTGATGGGGGTTGAAGCCAGAGGCTTGTGCATTCTAGGCAAGTGTTCTACACCAGGGTCAAGGGTGAGTAAAGGCACACTCAGTCCTTTTACAAGAGTGCTAGGGGTTTGAACCCAGGTCCTCATGAATGTGCAGCAAGGACTCTTACCCACTGAGCCATCTTCCCAGTTGTTCTGAATCTGAGTCTCATGTAGCCCAGGTTGGCCTGGAACTTGTTATGTAGCCAAGGATGACCATTAACTTCTGATTCCCCTGCTTCCTGCTCCATGTGCTAAGATTACAGATGTGCACAGCCACCCTTGGTTTCTGTGGTACTGAGAATTGAACTCAGAGCCCCCTTCATCCTAGGTAAGCACTCTGTCACTTGAGCAACATTCCCAGCCCTCTTGGTGATTTGTGAGTACTTTCTATTTGCCAAAGAAGTTAGCTTTTCATCAATTACAGGAATGTCAGTGTTTCAAACCTTTCCCTATGAGTTGAGCCTTTTGCTTTCGTGTGTGATTGTTCATGGCCCGCCTTAAGAAGGCATTGTCCTGTCTTGTTGAACCGGGTATTACTTGTCATTTAAAGGTGAGCAGAGACCTGCATGTCCCTTTGGCTGAATCCTGTGTTGCTCACACTCTTGCACAGAACTAGAGTCAACAGATTTCAAGTTGAAGTTGTCTTTAAGTTGACAACTCAAAATGGAGAGGATGACGCTGGTCGGTAGCATGGGCATAGAAGCCTCAGCTCGTCTGCAAGAGAGGCTGTTGTAAAGAAACTTCCATTGTTCCTTAATACCAGCGAGACTGTGAGCTTTCCTCTTGGTGCGATATGAATACCATATCTTGACTGATGCAGTCACAAAAGGAATCTTGTCCTGAAGGGAATTCTTCTTCAGTACTGAGAGGAGCCTAGGATCTCACATGTGCTAAGCAAGCACTCTACCTCTGGGTGACATCTGCTGCCCTTTCTTTCTTTCTTTTTGAGAGGAGATAATTAATTTTATTGTCCATAATTACATTATTAAAAAATCTAGAGAAATAAATTGGTATGGGGGGAGCCACAAATGAATAGCAAATGAGACATGACAGCAATAATTTGGACTTGCCTTTTCTGCCCAAGGTATTAGGATAACTATTCCAAAGCTTGAGTCAGATGTGAGGGCAGGTATTGTTCGTGGGCCAAAGCCTGCAGCAAAATTAAGGCTTCCTGTGTCTCTCAGCTGGGCTGCTCTGGGTAAGACTTTTGAACCCACGATAAAGGGGATCTATCCCTGTACCTCAGACTCAGACCCCATGCTCAGATCTTAGGAGGCCAGGTGTGGAGTGTGTAACTCATTGAGAATCTAATGAGTACTCTTCCATGTAGTCACAGTTGCCTGAAAGCTGACCTCCTGGGTGGAGAACGTGTTACTCTCAGCCTCCTCTTCTTTTCCAGACTCATTGGCCTTCTTGCCAGGAAATTGGGAACTGATATATCAAAGTCATCCTCAGTTACATAGAGAGTTATGGTCAAGCCTGGGCTACATGAGACCCAGTGTCAAAAAAAAAAAAAAAAAAAAAAAAAAAAGAACAAGGGTGTTTGAGAATAGAACCCATAGGCTCATAAGTTTGAATGACTGGTCCCCAGTTGATGGAATTGATTGGGAAAGATTGGGAGGCAGGGCCTTGTTGGAGGAGGTGTGGTCTCCTTGGAGAAGGTTTGCCAGTGGGGATGGGCTTTGAGGTTTCATAGGCCCATGCCAGGCCCAGTGTCCCTAAACTTTCAGATTAGATGTGAGCTCTCAGCTATTGATCCGGCAACATGCTGCCTGCCTGCCTACCTCTGTGCTTCCTACCATGATGGTCCTGGACTCACACTCTAGAACTGTGAGCGAGCCCCCGATTAAGTGCTTCCTTTTGTAAGTTGCCGTAGCCATGTGTCTCTTCATAGTAATAGAACAGTGACTAAGACAAGGGAGAAGAAGAGGAGGGAAAGGAGAAGGAGGAAGAGAAGAGCCCTTCACAAAGAGTGTCCTTTCACTGTCTACAAGTCAGACGTCCAAGACTGGAGCAGTGGCAAGGTCATGTGTCAATCAAAGCCTCTCGAGGAGCAATGTTTTCTCAGTTCTTCCTAGTGTGGGTAGCTCCCAGCATCCCTTGGGGCTCTTGGGTGTAGCAGCAGCATTCTGGTCTTTGCCTCCACCTTTATGATTCATTATTTCTCTGTGTTTGTCTGCCTCTCTCTCCTCCTTTCTTCTTATAAAGACATCAGTCATTGGATGGAGTTTATCCTAATCCAGTGTGAGCTCATTGTAATTATATCTGTATAAACCCTAGGTCCAAGTGAGCTTCTGCTTTGACGTGGATTTTTGGAGAATACTTACTCACCTGCTATGCTTGCCTCAGCAGAGCAGTGAGAGAATTACATGAGATGATTTTTAAAATGCTTTGCTCAATGTCCAGTGTGCAGTGAATGTCAGTCAATTTTGGCTATTTGAGGACAGTAAATCATCTTAATTATTTCACCTGCAAGTGTTAGAAACCCCACTCTGTTCTCAATCTGGTTGCTTAAGTGACGCTGTTAAGAGCTGGGCAATAGTGGTGCACGCCTTTGAACCCAGCACTCAGGAGGCAGAGACAGGCGGATTCTGTGAATTCGAGGCCAGCCTGGTCTACAGAGCGAGATCCAGTACAGCCAGGGCTACACAGAGAAACCCTGCCTTGATCCCGCCCACCTACCTACCAAAAAGGAATTGTTTCCTGGTCATCTCTTGTCCTGGGTTTCTTTTTAGCAAGGATATCTCTAGGCAGGACCAGGACTCCATTTGACTAGCTAGTCATCTTTAGTGAACAAACAGCAATCTATGCTCAATAGTTCCACAGATGTCCCAGGGCTGACTCCCACAGAACCAAGCTTCATTATGAGCCTAGCCCAGAATAGATGTTGGTGACTCTGGGGATAGAAGGTCCTGAACTGGGGGATAGGTGGAGGGTCAGCTATAGATGAACCACCTGAGTGGCAGGTGAGGGAGGAGCGATTGCCAGAAGAGAGATCAGCATCAAACAGGAAAACCCCCAGAGATCACTGCAAACCTTGTCTACTCCTTGTACAATGCCTGGCGCAGGGTGGGGGTTAAGTCAGGGCTGATAGCATGAGGGATGCTGGAGAGAAATTTAGGTACCAGGCTTTTCAACACTTCCCAAACCGGTACGCAAAGAGGATCTTATTTGGTCAGGATAACGGATGTGCAATTGAGACTCGGTTTGTTATCTGTTCACAAGGACAGGATGAAAGGGAGTGCCGGGACTCAGAGCCAGGTGTTTGAGGGCAGAGACTTGGCGGTTTGCATCTCACCATATTGCCTTTGTCTACCCAGCCCACAGCCAGAGAAGAGAACATCAGAGTGCACCAACGGAAAACAAAGTCCATTTGTTGTTGAAGGCATGGAGGGGGAGGAGAGGGAGGAGTCTTTCTGAGAAATTCACATCTGGATCCTGGACTGGAGGAGGAGTACATCCTGGAGCTTTTTGAGAGCTGCATAAGTGGGTGAAATGGGTGGCCTAAGCCATCAGCAGCACAGCTGCTGTGATGTGGGAGAGTGGGGGTAGGGTGCCAGGCCTGTCAGTTCACCGTGTCTCAGTAGTTCTTAAGTTACTGATGATTCATTTTTTCCTTGTTTGGCTCTGTTATATAATATCTCATAATTAAGCCAGGTGTAGTGGCTCACTCCTGTAATCCCAGCACTTGGGAAGCCGAGGCAGGAGGATCCAAGTGAATCCCAGTTCTGGAAAGATGGCTCAGTTGGTAAAATGACTTATGTACAAGCAGAAGGACCTGATTTCAGATCCTCAGCACTCATGGAGGAGGGCAGGTGTGGTGGTGGGTCTGGTGGCAGGTGCGGTGGCACCCCAGGTCTGGGAGGCAGGAGCAGAAGCAGCCTTGCAGCTTGCTAGTCTAGATGAATCAGTGAGCTCCAGGTTTGGTGAGAGACCCTGCCTCAAAAACAAGGATAAGAGCGATAAATGAAGTCATCCACTGCTGACTTCTGGTACACACACACACACACACACACACACACACACACACACAGCCTGTTATTCTGTTCTTTACTCTGTCTCTCTCTCTCTCACACACACACAGCCTGTTATTCTGTTCTTTACTCTGATACACACACACACACACACACACACACACACATGCACACACACACACACACACACACACACACACACACACACACACACACACAAAGCCAGTTATTCTGCTTTTCACTCTGTTGTGGACAACTCAGCTACTATGAACATTCTGGAACAGCTCCTCTGGTGACTGTAACACGTTTCTGTTGTGTAAATTCTTAGGAGAAATGTGATGTCACCCAGGGTCTTTTTCCCAGTGATGACTGCTCCCTGTTGAAACCCCTCAGATAGTGCAGAATCCCACCTGTCTTGAGCGCTCTCAGCCTGGAAGGAAGAAGTCGGACAAGATGATTCTCTAAAGTCCCACCTAGAGTTAATCCGCAGGACCTAGCCACGGGCTCGTTTAACTGCAGCTCCCGCCAGCATCACTGTTTGTCCATGAAAGCGTTTCGTGTGATTAGCTGAGTAATGACCTCTTAAAACTGCAGAGCTCATATATAACGTAATAAAACACAGGAGCAAGTCTCTCTGACATATACTGCTGATTTACTCTGCCAGCCATAAAGATAATTGCAGTTCGCGTTGATATATAAATGGCGGCAAGCAGAGCGTATGAAGAATTAGCGAGGGTCGCACCTCTCCGTCCACGTGGGGCCTCGTTATCACTCCTCCTGGAGACAACCTACAAACTCAGACTCACCCGCCCCTGGCTACCATTGCCCCTGGACATGGCTGGCAGCACTGAAGGTGTAGGTAACAATGGCCAGTCTTGGGGCTGAAGTTATTCATTCCACAGGTAACTGGGACATTGTAGAAGAAAGCTCTTGTCTGAGAAACCCGTTGCCTTGTTTCAGGGCAGTGTCTCACCAGCTCTAAGTATCTCCCCAACTCTTAAGGAGTTTATACTAGTTTCTTTTCTCAGTCCTGTAACCAAATGCTTGACATGAAGCAACTTAAGACAGGAAATGTTGCCAGGTGGCGGTAGCCAATGCCTTTAATCCCAGCACCCGGGAGGCAGAGCCAGGGCGGATCTCTTGTGAGTTCAAGGCCAGCCTGGGCTACAGAAAGAGATCAGGACAGGCTCCAAAACTACACAGAGAAACCCTGTCTCGAAAAACCAAAAAAAAAAAAAAAAAAAAGACTTGAAGTATTTAATCTGGCTCGTAACAGTGTGAGGGTATAATTCATTGCGATGGGAAAGGCCTGGTGGTAGGAATGGTTACAGTCTATGACAGAAGAAGCATGGGGCTGTTGGCTCACACCTGGGTAGACCAGGGATCAAGGGAAGAAATCACTGGACCTCCATTGGTTTTCTTCTTCTTTTCCTTTTTAACTCATTTTGGGCCCCCAGTGTATGTGAGAGTGCTGTCTACAATTAGGGTGGGCTGGTCCTCCTCAGTTAAACATGGAGATGTGTCCCTTAGGTGATTCCAAATCCAGTCAAGTCAGATAAGCTGACCCAAGTCCACACATGCCCCAGGGCCAAGATGCTTCCTAAGCCCTGATTTTGTCACCAGGAAAGGTTTGCAGGGAGTGCTCTGAAGTCTAGAACCAGCCTTTTTCTAAAGCAAAAGTCCAGTTGCAGGTACCTGGATAAAGAAAGGGCCAAGGGAAAAAGTCTGTTTGCATCGGGGCTCAGAACACAATGTCCCAAAGCATGCTGCTTTGAGGCAATGTTTCTTCAAACTAAAACACCTTAGAGAGAACAGGTACAGGGGCTGGAGAGATGGCTCAGCAGTTAAGAGCACTGGCACCTCTTCCAGAGGATGTGGGTTCAATTCCCAGCATCCACATCAGGCAGCTCACTGGACATCAAGCATCTGTACAGATACTTGTACTTTGCACATGCACATATCCACACCCATACTCATGTAATTAAAAAGAAATCTTTGTGGGTTTTTTTGTTTGTTTGTTTTCATTTTTTTTCAAGGCAGGGTTTCTCTGTGTAACAGTCCTGGCTGTCCTGGAACTCACTCTGTAGACCAGGCTGGCCTTGAACTCCCAGAGATCCACCTGCCTCTGCCTCATGAGTGCTGGTGTGTGCCACCACCACCAGGCTGAAAATAAAATCTTAAAAAGGAAGGAAGAGCAGGTGCAAGGACAGACTTTCTGTGACTCTTCACCTACCTAGCTGTGAAAATCTCAGAACTTCAGCTAATGAGACTTCCTTCCCACAAGTCTCATCTAACAGGAGAGATGGGTGTGGAAAGGTGAAGGCACTTTGCCCCTCTGCCCTTGATGGTTCCTTGGAATGAAATGGCAGGGGCGGATTAATATGTGATTTTATCAATGTCCCTCCGTTCTTTCACCTCCCCTTCTCTCTTCCTGCTTCCTCCTCCAGTACCCGTGAGTTCATCGGGCAAGTGGTCTACCACTGAGCTACATTTCAGACCCTTTTTATTTATGTGATAGGATTGCCCAGGCTGGCTTTGAACTTGCAATCCTCTTGCCCTAGCCCCCTGAATACCTGGGATCACAGATGTACACTCTCACATTGGCTTATATCCGCCCTTTCCATAGGGGAGGGGGATACTTGGAAATGCAGATAATGTTGACTTAGGGTAGCAAATAATTGTTAGAGGACTCTAATGGGCTTGGAGAATACACAGTGGTCTGGGACAAAGTCTGGCCCAGAGAGCAGACAATAGTTTGAAAATGATTATTCCTATGGGACCAAAATAGAGGGTGATGGCTTGTGACAAAAGTCTGTCCAGTTTTAGCTGGGCATAGTGGCATATGCTTGCAATCCCAGCACCTGGGAGAGGAGGCAGAAAGTTCAAAGGCCAGACTTGGCCACATAGTTTGAGGTCAGCCTGGACTACACCAAGCACTGCAGGAAGCAAACAAGCCATCAAAATATCTGTACAGTTTTGTTGACAGACTTTCCACCTTTCTCCTTGTGATGGAAACTTTTCTCTTTTAAAGACATTGTGTGTGTGTGTGTGTGTGTGTGTGCACTGCACACACGCTCATGTGGGTGCCACAATGCTCCCGGAGGTTAACAGACAATTTACAGGGCTCTCTCTCCTTCTACCGTGTGAGTCCCAGGGATTGAACTCTGGTCCCCATGCTTCATGGCAAGTACCTGTGCCCACTGAGCCACCCCTGCAAATAGGAATATAGTGAGAGTTTGAGGAGACGGCCAGACTCATCATGGTTTTCTGTTTGTTTGTTTGTTTGTTTTACAGATCAGGGCTTTGGTGGGTCAGGGCTTTCGGCAGGTGAGAGACTATTGCAGAAAAGCTGCTCCCTGTCCTGAGAAGGAAGAAATGGCAGGGGAGAGGCAGCTGGGTTCTGGTGCAGGCCCTAAGACTTGTCAGTGCATCAGAGCATCAGTCTTTGGGGTGTTGTTGCCTGAACCCCAACAGACGCACATCATAGGGGACTAGAATTGTTCCCACACCCATAGCTAGACTGTCACAGCTGTTCTTTATTCAGCAGGCCTGTTCATTCTCCCGAAAAAGTATTTACTCTCCCTCTCAAAGGGCAAAAAAAAAAAAAAAAAAATTACTGCTCTCCCATGATGCTTTGCTCTTGCCCTCACTAATCTGCCTCTTGTTCATTCTCTCTTTCCCTCCTTCCCTTTCTTCCTTCCTCGTGACAGGGTTCCATGCTGCCCAAGTCGACCTCAAATTTACTTACTATGTAGCTGAACATGCCCTTGACTCTTGATTCTCCCGAGTGCTGGGATTACAGGTGTCTGCTGTGAGGACTAAGAACTCTATTTTATACTGGGTACCCACTAGGCGCGTGTCTCTGACTACAGCCCTGGAAGGTAAGTGCTCAGTAACCCTGACCCAGTGATCCACCCCCCAGATGTACAGCCCCGACCATCTACTGATTGTGATATGACTGCCTTTTGACTTCTGTAACTTGCTTATGCAGATGGTCAAGAACTATTTTGAGGTCGCCTTGACTACTTAATCTTGGCTTGCTTGTGCAGATACTCAAGGTCTCCTTGTGGTTTTTACCTTTAAAAATACCCCCCACCCACCCACCTTCACATGGTAATCTCAAGTATGGCTCAGAGATTGATGTCCTGCTAACATCAATCAATAAATCTTTTTATTATAAAGTCTATGGTCTTTTCCCAGGGGTCAAGAACTCTGTAACAGTGTCACTACACCTGGCTGTCCATTCATAGATTCAAATATCACTTATAATGTGAAAGAATAATTCTCTTCACCTTCTACATTTGCAGCTGGGGATGTCCTGATGCCACAGACTTTTGGGACTCCCTTCCCTGTTCCCTGCTATCCTAGACCAAGAAAGGGACCAGGAGTATGGAAGGACGCTTGGGTGTCAGACGCCACACTCTGCCTGATCAGAAACTGAGGACGGGAAAGGCTGCTTCAACCTCCAGGTTCTGCCTGTGAGGAAAACCAATCTTTCCCTTCTACTCATCCTAGGCTCGTTGGCTAGGGCCCAGGAGCCAAAAGGCAGACCAACAAGAGAAAACGGAACAGGGAGATTACATTATTTGGCTTTCTATCGCTGTAACAAGATACCTCGGACAATTTCTGAAGAGAAAGGGTTTGCGTTGACTCAGAATTTAAAGGTTCCAATTCATGACTGGTTGGCTCTGCTGTTCTGAGTCAGTTGAAAGCACGCGGTGGCAGAGCAAAGCACCCCACAGCTAGGAAACACAAGAGAAAAAGAGGAAGAGTTGGTGATTTTACAACGCACTACTGGGACATCTTCCAAATGACCTAAAACTTCCCATTAAGCCTTGTGTTTTAAAGGCTCCACTGCCTCCCAATAGTCCAGGGTAGGTAGGGTAGGGGGTGGGGTAGAGTTGACAAGCTTTTATTTAACACATTGGCATGAGGGGGATTCCGAAAGCCCAGTTTCTAGGGGCTGAAGGAATGGTTCAATGGTTAAGAATGCTTTCTAAACCGGGCGGTGGTGGCGCACGCCTTTAATCCCAGCACTCAGAGGCAGAGCCAGGCAGATCTCTGTGAGTTCGAGGTCAACCTGGGCTACAGAATGAGTTCCAGGAAAGGCGCAAAGCTACACAGAGAAACGCTGTCTTGAAAAACCAAAAATGAATAAGTAAATAAAGTAAAAGAATGCTTTCTACTCTTGCAGAGGACCAGAGTTTGGCTCCCAGCACCTACTAGGGGAGGCTCACAATGGCTTGTAAATCCAGCTCAAAGGGAGGGACTCGACACCCTCCTTGGACTTCAACAGTGTGTACACACACACACACACACACACACACACACACACACACACACAAATAAAAACTAAAATAAATCCTTTAAAATCCATATTACAGTAGACACCCAGGGAAAGATTAGTAAATCTTTGAGAAGTAGCTTAGATTTCAGACCAACACAGCATCTTCAGCTGAAACAGGAATAAGGAGTATAGGGACTGCAGAAATGACGGGGTGGACCAGGGGCTCATGGTACATGACAATAATGTGTACTTCAGTCAGAGCCTTTCCCATTGATAAGTATGTCTAGTGACTCAGAGAGAGACACCCTCACAAATGGGGATTTCCCTCGAGGACGCAAGCTTCCCTCACAAAAGGGCAGCATGTCCTCAGAGGCACAGCTCCCCCAGTGTCTGCTGTTGCTCAGAATAATCCTTATGCTGAAGAGGCATATTTTGGGGTGGATTATTCTGGTCTGCTACAGTCTTATTCTGGGGTGGCATATTTTACACACAGAGATGATCAGTGTCAGAACTGAGACCGGAAGCTACTGTAGGAGAATGTGGAGCCAGAGTTGAGACAGCTTTGCTGCTGTGGATGAAGGGCCAGAGTCTAATGAGAAGTACATTCTTACTTTTACCTGGGCACAACTGGAGTTTATCTCCCTCCCTCCGTCACTTCCTCCCTCCCTCATTTCCTTTCTCTCTTTCAGTTTCTTCCCTTCCCTCCCCGCCATGTATTCTTATGTCCATGCACTTTTTTATGTATCCCTATGTGCATGCACTTTTGTAAAAAATGTATCCCTATGTGCATGCACTGTTGAATCTACATGTGGGGGCCAGTGTCTTCCTCAATCTCTCTCCACCTTATTTTTTGAGACAAGGTTTCTCATTGAACTTGATTCTGATTTGGCTAGATTGGCTAGCCAATAAGCCCCAGGAGTCTGCTGGGACCCGCCTTCACAGCGTGGAGATTGTAGGCATACACTGCTGCTTCTAGGTTTTTCACATGGGTTCTGAGGGATTGAATTCAGGTCCTCGTATATGACAAAAAGTGGTGTGACAAGTGGAGCCCCCCTCTCCCACCCCCATATACACCTTGTAGTGGGACTTGAATCTAAGGCCTTGCATATATCAGACAAGTGCTCTACCAGTGAGTTGTACCTTCACATCTATTTTTACTTTTTATGTTGAGATAGAGTCCTTCTAAGTTGCCTAGGCTGGTCTTGAACTTTGGATCCTCCTGTCTCAGATTCTCTATTATCTGCTTCACAAGTCTGAAGAAACTGGGATTTTAGAGGAAACTCTGGCCAGAGTTTTCCCTCTCCTTTTATTTCTGTCTTGAAGTCCAGGTGAAGGAGGCTTGTCTATGGAGGGTGGATCGCCATAGCTTTGTGAGTTCTGCAGACGCTGGGCTGCAGTCCTTATCCTTGGGCGAAGGTGGCCTAGATGCTGGTCTTCTGTCTCCTGTCCTCTCTGATCTTCCCAGACAGCCACCATTTCTGGTTTGTTTTGTTTTGTTTTTTAATATCAAACGTCTTCACCTTCCCAAACTGAGACAGAATGCCTCCTACTGGCTGGATGAGGATATTGTCCAGTGAGTCCCAGGACCTAGGAAGCTTGAGGAAAGAAAACTTTACAACTACAGAATTGTCAATCAGAAAACCATTTCCTAAAGATAGGAGGCATCCTTCAGACCCCTGAGCTCCGCCTCCTAGTCCTAAATACAGGAAGCACAAGTCTGGAGAGCTGAAGGAAGACTCCAACTCCAGTGATGAAGCGCGTATAGGACCTGAAGGCAATGGCAGAGTCCTCTTGTGGGCTCCTGGATGTGTTTAACTCAGACAGCTACAAACTGACCCCACTGCTCCCGGCTCAGCCCCCTGCTGGGTTGTGGCAGCAAACCAAGGAAGCCGAGAGCCAGTATCTAGTGTCTCCCAAGCCCCTCCTTCTGCCGTTGGAGTTGGCTGGAATCCCTGCTCAGTCCTCAGTCTCAGAGGCCGTTTGCAAGCTGCGGAGAGCAGATGCGTGCAGGCTCTTTGAATGACAACGGGGCGGGGGGACCGCGGGCGTCCATTTGTTCTGCTTAGCGGAGGAGTTCGCTAAACACCGTTGCTAAAGACCGCATCTCCACGTCCACAGGCTTCTGGGAGCCATCCCAGCGGGGAGCTCCGGAGAAGATGAATCGTGTTGAATGACACAGGACATGGCAGATTGGATGTTTAATTTGGGTATCTCTTTAGAACACCCCCTCATCCACCTCCTCGGTTCCCACTTAGCATCCTACCGGAGGAAGAGAGAGCCCTGCTCCTCGCAAATTGCCTTGTCAGGCACAGAGAAAAATCCCAACGTGACTGATTTCTAGGTGGCTGCCTCCAAGTGCTCAGGAAGGGACCTGCACCACTGCATAATGTTCATTCATACAAAGACAAGCCACGTGCCAGAGACAGAGATTTAAGTCAGACCGCAGGCAGGACTGACTATAGAGGGAAGGGAACAAGCAGGGGTGTGATTTTGAGAGTGCTTTTTGGGGTCTGGCGTCTCTGCGGGAGGGGGGTCTTGTGAGCCGGGAAGAGTAGGCCAGCTGGGTCAGCCAGCGCACAATGGCGCCCTGGCTCCCAAGAAGTGGTCTTCCTTGGCTGCTCTAGCAAGACTCTGGTACTCACAAATCACAACCTGTCACTGCCGCTTTGCCTGCAGCCTCACCTGCCTCCAGATCTTTCCAAACAAGGAAAGAAGCTGCAAACATGGCAATCAGCTTTCTGGGCCGTGGCAGACAGCTGCCAGTGCGCAGCAGGAGCCGGCTCAGCCTGTAGAGGAAGGAGTGACCCACCCCTTGGCAGCTCCCACCCTCAAGCTGAACTAGACCTCACCTGGAGGCTCCCTTCCTTAAGGAAGAGTCCCCAGGCACCCAACCCAGCAGGCTCCACTTTCAAGAACCAGCTCCCATGGGCACTGGGGATATATAGCTCAGTGGTCAAGTGCTTGCCTGCCATACACCAAACCCTGGAAGAGAGGGAAATAACCAGTTCCCAAGAATGTCCTCCTAGGAGGACAGGAGGGTGGGACTCCAAATGCCTTTTCTGATAACCATCTGAGCAAGTGTCTTAAGCCCTGCAGGTTCAGCTACTGTGCACGGGTGGGGCTCTGTCCTGCTGTTCAAAGCTCCCGTAAGTCTCACTGGAGAAGCAGCTAAGGGTGGCATTCAGTTAGGAAGGGTTCAGAAGCCACACTTTCTCCGCTATAGAATGACACTACTTCCCTGCTCTATGCTAGCCACTAACCCACTCAGTGGAGTAGTGAGGTGGTTATTTGGGATGAAGAGGCACTGGGAAGCTGACTCTGTATACATCGGAGTGGAGCTGGGCCTCAGCATTCAAACGGGCTGGCGTGGAGCAGCTCCTGACACCGTACTTTTTGGAAGCCTCCACCAGCCCTGGAGCCAACCCTCAGGGTCTCCCTAAGCCAGGACAGCAGAATTTACAGGCATCTCAGAGCTGGGACCTCACAGGCTGTCTTTCCTGCATGGTTCCTTCTTCCTGAGTGTGAAGACAGTCTTCCTCGAGGAAGACACTCGAGATCTGAGTGTAGATGAATGACCTCCTCTGATGCCACACTGTGGGTCATTCACCTGCATCCAACAATAGAGAACTGCCCCATGGCTGAGGGGTATCAAAAACCCAAAACAGGGCCTGAAGAGCCCTCAGGATCCAATCATTTCCCCCAAAGCCCATCGTCCAGCAACCAAGCCGCGCCCCCCCCCCCCCGGCACCCCCGTATCAATATGTGACATTCAATGTGTGGACATTTCAGCTTTCAACCATGACAGTCACAGAATGGTAGAGCAGAAGCTGAGTAGCACAATTGGAAAGTAGAGGCAGGAGGGTCATGGGTTCAATATTTTTTAAAAAAGAACCCCTCCTTTTAAAGATTTTATTTATTTATCATGTATACAGGAGAGGGCGCCAGATCTCATTACAGAGGGCCACCATGTGGTTGCTGGGAATTGAACTTAGGACCTTTGGAAGAGTAGTCAGTGCTCTTAACCTCTGAGCCATCCCTCCAGCCCCATGAGTTCAATATTATCCTTGTCTACCAGTGTGAGTTTGAGGCTAGTCTGGGCTATGTGAGACCATGTCTGGAAAAAAACAGGGAAAGAAAGAAAGGAAAGGAGGGAGGGAGGGGAGGAGGGAGGAGATAGAAGGGAGGGGGAGAGAGAGTTCTTTTTCACTTGGCATCTGTTAT
Source organism: Onychomys torridus (assembly GCF_903995425.1). Lineage (NCBI taxonomy): Eukaryota > Metazoa > Chordata > Mammalia > Rodentia > Cricetidae > Onychomys > Onychomys torridus. The sequence goes on along the minus strand of NC_050449.1, from coordinate 37,266,731 downwards.
CTGGCTTTGTTTAGCCATCTATAAACTGGGTGATGGTAACACAAAGGGCGGGACTGACAGCCACAGTGTGGCTGTGGCGGCAGGTGTGAGTGCTTTTTGTTATTTTGACTCCTACCCAGCAGGAAGCAGGGCACCTGGCCAGAACACTTTATCTAAGGCATGTATGTCACCCTGTGGAGCCACCTCCTACCTGTACAGGTGCCTGTTCCCTGAGAAAGGCCAAATGATCTTCTATAAGAATGAAGCATCATGCTTCTTCTCCTTGTCTAATAGGATGCATAGATTTGGGACCTCTAGGATGCCCTGCCAGGGAAAGAGCCCTGAGCACTGGGGGTTTGCAAGGGAGCTTGCAAGACAGGAGGCTGGAGAATGGCTGAGGTCTCAGCAAAGGCAAGTTACTCCACACAAAGTGGACCCATGCCACCGAACATGAAGCATTCCTGCCTGGTACCCTAGCTGGCATTTTACAGGACTCAGGACAGCTGGGAAGAGTTATTTCTTCCATTCAGTGGGAAGAACAGGGAGATCTCCCCTGAAAGTAGGAACCCCCTTTCAAAGTAGGGAAATTGGAAAGTCCCCCTCTCTGGCTAGTTCATCTTTTTAGCATAAGCTGGCAGGAGACAAATCAGCGGGAGGAAGACTATACAAGTGATATGCATGCTCCTGGAAGTCACAGGACATTTGAGACCTAACTGAGAGGAAAGACTGCTTGGTTGGTGAAGATTATATAGTATTCTGAGTTATAGAAGAAATGAGGACTTGGGGGCTCTGGAGGGGAGGGGACAACAGGCCACGGGCAGAGGGAGGCAATACTGGTAACCAAAGGCTGTCTTTTTCCAAAGAGACAGTCTTTAAGATAGCGGACTATTGGCTGTGCGGTGGTGGCGCATGCCTGTAATCCCAGCACTCAGGAGGCAGAGGCAGGTAGATCTCTGTGAGTTCGAGGCCAGCCTGGGCTATAGAGCAAGTTCCAGGACAGCCTCCAAAGCTACAGAGAAACCCTGTCTCAAAGAAAAAACCAACAAAACAAACAAATAAACAAACAACAACAACAACAAAAGATAGCGGGCTGTCAGAGAGCAGTTGCTAGGCTGAGCCAGGCTCTCTTTGGGAAGGTTCTAGCCTTCTGTCTCTGTGGTGACCCAGATGTGAAATGTGGCCCCCACGCTCGTGGGTTTCAACATTTGATTTCCAACTGCGGTACTGTTTTGTTGTATGTCGTTTGGTTTGGTTTGAACAGGGTCTCACTACGAAGCCTTAGCTGGTCTGGAACTTGTTATGTAGACCAGACTGGCCTTGAACTCACAGAGAACAAACTGTTGCAGCCACCCTCGTGTTGGGCCATGTTTGGTTTTGTTTTAAGATTATGGAAACTTTCCTAAAGTGGAACCTCACTAGAGGGAGTGGGTCACTGAGGGTGGATCTTGAAGTGTCTAGGCCAGCTCACTTCCTGTTTCCTCTCTGCTTCTTGACCGTCTAAGGATGTAAATGTCCAGCCGCCTCATACTCCAGCCCTATATCTTTACTTCAGTGATGGGTTATATCCCTTCGTCTGTAAGCCAAAATAAACCCTTTCTCCTGTCAAATGCTTCTTGTCAGGTGTTTGATCACAGCAACCGGAAGAGTAACTAATACAGTCTCTTTCCTGTGATATGGATCGGTTTCCTTGAGGTAGCAGGATACTCAGAGAAAGGATGCCTATCAGGAGAATTCCTTCTGAAGAATCTAATCTCAAAAAGATAAAAGAGCCAGGCATGGTGGTACCTGCTTACAGTCCAGCACTTGAGAGACACAGGCAAAAGGAATCTTTGCCAAGTTCTAGGCCTGCCAGGGCTACACAGTAAGACCCTGTCTCTAAACAAAAGACTCCCATTGCTTTCCATGTACAGTCACCAACGTACCAAAGTGCCACGCTGGAGGGTTTCATCCTCTGAGCCTTCAAACAGGCAATATAGACAGTATGTTCCACACATGTAGACAGAAGGACAGCTCTCCTCTGAGCACAGTATCTATCTGCTATATTCTGGATCCAGAGTGTCCCCCAAAGTCTTGTCTGTTAAATCCATGGTCCCCAGCTTGGCACCATTGGTAGATGATGGAGCCTCTAAAAGTTGAGGTCTAGTAGACAGTGTTAGCTCGTTGGAGACTTACCTTTGAAGGGCATTGTGGGGCTTGGTGCCCTCCTCTTCCTCTCTGCTTTGAATTCTAACCATGTGCCCTGCCATGATGTGCCACCTCACCACAGACCCAAAGCAGCAGGGCCCTAAACCATAGATTGAAATCTTCAAAATCACAAACCCCAAACTATCTTTGCTCTCTGCAAGTTGATTATCCCAGCTTTGCACTGAAGTTGTGGAAAGCTGACTCGCACTCCATCCCATGGAACTCTCTTCAGCTGGGCTGGGCTAGAGGGGCATAGTAGTACCAGTCATCCCAGCAGACTCCCCATCAATGCCAGCCTAAAGATACCACCTGGGTGTCCTGCAATCCAGTTCTCTTCTGATACCAACCACACAGAGGTAGCACGGATTCGGTAGGTTAAAAGGGTTGATCCCACAAGACTGTCTCCATCAGACACCACCCCTAAGTCCTGAATGTTTCTAAGCCCCTGTACTTCCGCTTGGCCAGTTAAAAAAGGGAATCGGCACATTCGGCCTCACCTTCAGATGATAGTTCACTAGAGCAATTTGCAGGATTCCCTGAACACATTGTATCCATGATGTTTGCTTTGGCTTTTTTTTGTTTGTTTTGTTTTGTTTCCAAACAGAGTCTCACATAGTCCAGCCTGGCCCCAAACTCTTTGTAGCCGAGATGATCTTGAACTTCTGACCCTTTGGCTCCATTTTCCCGGTGCTACAATTATAGGCAGGCAGCACCATACTTGGTTTTATGTGATGCTGGGGGTTGAAGCCTGGGCCTTGTGCTTACTAGGCAAGCACTCTCCTTACTGAGCCATATCCCCAGAGCTGATTATCATTATATTCAAATGAACAGCCAGATGATACATGCAACAAGATCTGGAAGAGTTCCAAGTTCCAAGCATCTGTCCTTGTGGAACCAGGGAGGGTGTCCCACCTCCTGGTATAGGAGTATCGGTAGGCTCATCCTACCTAGGCACCTGTCCAAACCTCACTGTTGGGAGTTTTTATTGAGGTTTCATTGTGTGGGCATGATTGATGAAATCATTGGCCACATGACTGGGCATAGGCTCCAGCCCCTGGACTCTCCCTAGAGCTGAGAGTGAAAGTTCTCTCACTGGAGATCAGTTGGCTGCCTTTCTTGAGCATCAGCCCAGCTCTGCTACGGAACTGTCTAGGCAGTCTATGGTGATTCACCTCCTTAGCACAAGCCCAGAAGTAGTTGGGAGGGGCTCATTACAAGTAACTAACAATGCTCTTGTCATCCAGTACATTCCAAAGGGGTTGAAACTGTGTGCCATGAACCAGGGCTAAAAAAATGCTGAAGATGTGTATTTTTATTTTACGGCATCCTCCTGCTCACAGAGAGGTCCAAACCCTGGCTTGACTGGAAGAGAACAGAACTTGGCAAGACTCGTTGGAAAAAAAGCGGTATGACTGGATAAAGAAGAACGCCCCAGGAAGGCAGGGTGACAGGAAGCCTTTAGCTGGATGGCGGCCTGTCCAGAGCAGGAAGCTCTGCAGGAGGAAGTGGGACCCTTGAGGAATGTGTCCTCAGAGGAGATTTCCCCCTCAGAACTGAGCAGTGGTGGCAGGCTGTCGGGAGCTACCTTCACAGTGCTGAATGCAAGTTCCAAGTGAGCAGTGTGACTCAGTCTTTTGGATCTTTGCTGCATGCCTAGAGCCTGGATATTGCCTGGCAAAGAGTAGATCCTTAATAAATATTTGGTAAATATTTATTTATTGTGTGCCCATTTGTCAAGGCTAGCAAAGGGAAATTAGAGTAAACAGAAAAAAGGTACCACACTAGTCATAAATCATAGCTTTAGCCTGATCCAGCCACTGCAAAATAGTGATGATGATGATGATGATGATGATGATGATGGCGACGATGTTCTTTTAAGCAGCTCAAATCTAGTGGGGAGACAGACATTTATCACTTTATTAATAAAGCACAGTTCAAACCAGTTCCAGTTAAAGATGGAAGGTTGCACCCATCTATTAGGTGATGCCCTCCTGGAAGTGGGTGGAAATGAAGGCAAAGGGCTATTATTAAAGAGCACAAGCCTATCACTTCAAAGGTGATACACAGATGCACACTTTGAGGCAAAGAGTGGTGGCATAAGCCTTTAATCCCAGAACTCAGGAGATAGAGGCAGGTGGATCTCCAAGAGTTAGAGGCCAGCCTGGTCTATAGAGTGAATTCCAGGACAGCCAGGACGACACAGAGAAACCTTGTCTTGAAAACAACAACAACAAAGAGGGGGAACCGAACACACACAATTAACACACAATTAATCCTGAGTCTCCTTCTCCTCCTCCTTCTCCTCCTCCTCCTCCTCCTCCTCCTCTTCTTCCTTCTCTTGGTTTTTGAAGACAGGGTTTCTCTGTGTAGCCCTGGCTATCCTGGGAATCACTCTATAGATGAGGCTGGTCTTGAACTCAGAGATCCACTGCCTCTGCCTCCCAAGTGCTGGGCTTTATGTGTGTGCCACCATGCGGGAAATCCTGAACTTCTTGAAAATCCTAGCTGGCATCTGTAATCGCAATCCACTGGGAAGGCTCAGGCAGGAGGATTGCTGAGAGTTCAAGACCAGCTAGGACTACATAGCAAGACCTTCTCTCAAAAACAAAACAAAATAAACAAGCAAAAAACCACCGCCAACAACAAAAGGGTGGGTATGTGGCTCAGTTGACAGAATGCTCACCTAGCACATAGAGGGGCCTAAGTCCTAGTATTTGTACAAGGACTGGCATAGCGGTGCATGGGTGGGCTCTCAAAATGGTTCAGTGGGTAAAACACTTGCTGTGGAAGGCTGATGCCCTGAGTTTAATCCCTAGGTCCCACAGTGGAAAGAAAGAACTAACTCCTGAAAGTTGTGCACCATGACATGAAAACACTAGCATTCTCTCTCTCTCTCTCTCTCTCTCTCTCTCTCTCTCTCTCCTCTTTCTCTTACACACACACACACACACACACACACACACACACACACACACACTTTCTCTCAGTTGTCTCCTCTCTGTCTCTTTCTGTCCCCTCCCACCCCCTTAAAGAGGAGGTTGAGTGATGAAGGAAAACCTTCACTTTAACCACATCTGTGCAATAGGGGCCTGTATTCATGGACCACAGGCAAGCTGTCAGGAGTACTCAGTGGGCGAACTCACAGGTAAAGGGTGGCACACCAGGCCAGAAGAGAGGCTTCAGAGGATGGGAAGTTCTGGGGAGATTGTTTTCTCCAACCTTTTTAGAAGACCCCAGTGTCCAGGGTCACTGGAGCTTCCTGGAGATGGGGCATTCAGAGGAGCTGATATCAATAAAACTACTTTGATCGGGTAAAGGAAACACACAGGCTCTTCCTTTTCTGCATCTGCTTTTGAGACATGGGTCCCTTCCAAATGAACTTACGCAAATAGGATGTTGAGGTCTCCACCTCCCTCTTCCCAGGTGCTTGCAGCCAGGCTGGAAGCTAAATAGACTTTCTCTGGAGACTCTGACCAGGTACAATGGAAGGATTTCAAGATGCAGGTTTTGGGGACCCCTCAAATCAACAGCCCATTGGCTTCACATCACTCTTGGCCAAGTGTCTGCCATCTATTGAGAGCATCCCATGAGCGTGGTCCCCAAGTCTCCTCTTCAGAATCATTGCTATCATTATGTGTGTGGGATGCACATGCCACAGCACGCATGTAGAAGTCAGAGAACTCTGTGGAGCCTATTCTTTCCTTTCACCTTTACGTGGGTTCCAGAGATCAAACTCAGGGTGCCAGACTTGCGTGATAGACACTTTATCTGCTGAGCCGTCTGGACTTCTCTATAACCTCTCAAATTCTTAAAAAACAAACAAAGCTCTCACTATGTAGCCCAGGCTAGCCTCAAGCTCCACCTGCCTCAGCTTTTGTAGTCCTATGATTATAAGCATGCCCGACACAGCCCTGGTCCACAGTCTCCAAAGCAAGGTCTGAGCACTGGGGTTTGCACTTCTTTGAGGAAGGACAGAGGCATGAAGGGACCAAACAAACAGGAGAGAGCGACTTAGCAGACCTCAGTGCTAAGCAGGAAGAAGAAATCTTCAGAAGAATTATAACTAACGTCCTCAGAGGGACGGGCGAAGAGACTCGCATGAGACAAGAAATGGACGCCATAAAAAGAACAACGGTAACAAAGGAGCCCTTGGAAACTAAAGATGTGAGAAATGAAAAGTGAAAAATGAGGTTGTCAACAGAAGTTTTAGAGGGTAAAGTGTAGGAAATCCCCCCAGAAATTAGAATGAGGGAGATGAGAAAGGAAGTAGGAAGAGGGGCAGTCAGGAGTGAATGGATTCTAGAAAGAGGAGGCAGAGGGGAATCCTAAGCTAACAGAGGAAAATCCTGGGCTGCGGCGTGTAGATCTGAGATGGTAGAGTGCATGTCTTGCATGCCTGGGGCCCTGGGTCCATCCCTATCCCCCAAACAAAACAAACAACAAAGTCCTGGGCCTGAAGACATGAAATTCAGAAATTCTAGCACTAGGGCGCCAGGGGTAGAGACAAAAGTTCAAGGGTAGCCTCAGCTACATAGTGAGTTCTAGTACAACCTAGGCTACACTGTCTCAAAAACAAACCAAACCAAAATCCAAACCAAAAAGGTCCACAAGATGTCCACACACTGAAAAGCCAGCCCATACTAAGACACATTGTCAAATTCCACCCTGTGGGGAACAGAAAAACCTGTAATCTTCCAGAAAAAGCAGGTAGGTTGCCATTTACAAAGGACCAGTCATAAAAGTGGTACCTTTATAGTCTTATCAGTAAATATTGATTGTACAAAAATAATAGTCAATGGGAGGTATGAGGGGCGTTTTTGTTTTTCTCTCTCTCCTCTCTCTCTGTGTGTATGTGTGTGTGTGTGATAGCAGGAAAGTAAAGAAAGCCAGGTTCTCATTCTGCACAGTTGAAAGTCAACAGATGATGCCCCCAAATAGAAGAACCATGACGTAGCAATAGAAGCACATTTTAAAGAGCTATGGATATCAAAGAATCCTCTAGAATCATTGACTAGTGTGTCTTCTAAGAAGCTGCTGCCTCTTCCTGACTTGGGGGTGGAAATCAAAGACTGTCCTCCTTTTGTTTGTAGTATCAAATGAAGTAGAATTGCATAACCCTTAGAGCCACATGGCATGTGTGACATAAAGTAGAATTGTATAACCCTTAGAGCCACACGGCATGTGTGACATTGCTAAACTAAGAGGGAAATAACAGAGAAGTTGGGGGGAAATTTCTGTCACATTGTATGTATTTGTATATCTCTATTTTTCCTAATAGTTCTTAAAACAAAACAAGCAAATAAACAGTCCAGCTGCCGGGGACACTTTCAGGATGGGGGGGGGTGTCTTCTGAGAGGACTGAGCTTAGGGAGCAGGCCAGAAGAGCCCGAAAGAGTAGCTAACACAGGCCTTTAACATATCCTCTGTCCTGACTGGCTAATGACCACCCGAACTTCGATCTCATTGGGAAGGAAGGGTGGCTCTTGGGCCAACAGAGGGATCTAGATTTCTTCATTCGGGAACTGGAGTGCCTTCTGGGAACTGAGGAAGTGGCCCAGCATGGCCAAGGTGACAGGGAACCAACCAGTAGCTTTGCAGGAAGCCATGGATACAGGGCCCTGCAGAGCTGGTGGACCTTGAAGGAAGAGAGTAATAAATATAGGTTTCAAGGCAGGGGATGAGAACATGCTGGTGCAGCAAGAGGGAAGGTTCAGTGGCTAAAATCACAAGCACCTTTAAAAAGTCAATAAAAACATTTGCTTGTTTATTGTTTTGTGTGTGCATGCATGATGAATGTACATGTGAGTGCAGGCATGAGTGTCCCATGGTGTGTGCATGTGTAGAGAATGAAGGAAAACTACAGAGTCTGTTCTTTCCTCCCACCATATGGGTCCCAGGGGTTAAACTTGGGTGAGCAGCCTTGACAGCAAATGTCTTTACCTACTGAACATCTTTTTTTTTTTTTTTTTTTTTTTTTTTTTGCTATTTTTTAAAATTTGTAGCCAGGTGGTGGTGGCCCATGTCTTTAATCCCAGCACTTGGGAGTCAGAGGCAGGCAGATCTCTGTGAGTTCGAGGCCAGCCTGGTCTACAAAGCGAGTTCCAGGAAAAGCACAAGGCTACACAGAGAAACTCTGTCTCGGAAAAAAAAATCCGTGTATTTGTCAGGCATAGTGGCTCATGCCTTTTATCCCAGCATTCTAGAGGCAGAAGCAGGCAGATCACTGTGAGTTCAAGACCAGCCTGGTCGTATAGCAAGTTCCAGAACAGCCAGGGCTACATAGAGAGACCCTGTCTCAAAACAAACAACAACCACCCACCAGTCAAATATATATACTTTATCATTTGCAAAAACAGTGATGCTCATCATTAAACAAAACAACAAAACTCAAAAAAGCTCCCACCAAGAGAAAATCCATCCAGTACTAAGAGACAGACAGAAGATTTGCATCTGCCCTCTGTTCCTAGGGACTGGAGCATGTCTCCTAGTAAGGGAAAGAACAGGGCTGCCTCGGGGCACAGATGAAGGAACTTAAGCCTGAGCCTGAGTGGATTTGAAGAAGAAGGCAGCCCCTTGGGGTGACATGACTCCATGTGTATACACAAACAGCTTGGTTGTGGGAGGAGCTTTCTAGCTTGGGTTCTGCCTAAGTGGGAATGTTCTCAATACTATCTGTGGCCTGGCGGCTCTCAGGTGAGTGCTCTGCCTGTGCAAAGGGGAGTATGCCTCAGTGTGTGTGTGTGTGTGTGTGTGTGTGTGTGTGCGCGCACGCGCAAACAATCACATGCAGGCACATGGCTGAGTTTCATCAAATGACTGTGAGGCTGGGGAGACAGCTCAGTGATTAAAAATGAGTACTGCTCTTGCAGAGGACCTGTTGGGTTCCTAGCATTCACATTTCTCCATCTATTGCTCCAGTTACAGGATATCTGATGCCCTCTTCTGGCCTCCATGGGTACCTGCACCCACATGCACCCCTGCGACACACACAATTGCGGCTCTGAATCATGTGTCTGTGAACCCAGAGTTGTTTATGTACCTGTAACAAATGTGTGTATAGGCCCGTTAACCTTTATGTGGATCAATCTGTGTTTGTGTGAGTATGATAATAAATGTTGAATATGAAGACAAGTACATTTGGGCTGGACAAGTGCCTGTGTCTGACTATGAATGCCTACATATGAATCTGTTTTATATGTATGTGTATATATGTATGTTTGTGTATTCCCATATGCTCTAGTGTACGTACACACACACACACACACACACACACACACACACACACACACACATAGAGCAAGAGAGAGCACGAGTATGTGTCTCATGGCACACCTTAAGCTCATTACGTAGCCAAAGATGACTGAACTTCTGATCCTACTGTCTCTGTCTTCTGGATGTTGGAGTTACAGATGTGTGCCATCACACTGGGTTTATGTGGTGCTGAGGGTTAAACCCAGGTCCTCACACATGCTAGACAAGCACTCTACCAGCTAAGTTTGATGTATATAAAAATCACAGCTGGGCGGTGGTGGCACACACCTGTAATCCCAGCACTCAGGAGGCTGAGGCAGGTGGATCTCTGTGAGTTCGAGGCCAGCCTGGTCTACAGAGAGAGATCCAGGACATGCACCAAAACTACAGAGAAACCCTGTCTCAAAATAAATAAATAAATAAATAAATAAATAAATAAATAAATAAAAAATAAAAAATAAAAATCACACATAAGCCAGGCATGGTTAATCCCAGTAGTGGAGAGGCAGAGGCCAAAGCTGTTATACAGAGAAACCCTGTCTCAAAAAACAAAACAAAACAGCAACAACAAAAAACCTCAAAAACGAAAAAAAAAAGAAAAAGAAAAACAAACAAACAAACAAAAACACACATAAATTACTTCATATGTGTAAATTGAGGTATGAGGTGTGTGGTTTTGAATCCCATTCCTGGGGCAGTGTGTGTGTGTGTGTGGGGGGTACCTGGGTGAATGAATGATTGCGGAGATTCAGGTCTGCATTTATGCAAGCACCTCCATGCATGCGGCGGCGGCTCTGTGTGCACTGGAGAGGAGGGCAGTCCTTCAGTCCCAGCCCCCACGCCCTCAGGTCCTGCTCTCATTTGGGTCTAGCACAGTAAGTTCGGAAGAGAGAAGAGCATCCTTTCAGCTGCCTGTCACCGGCTCTAGGAGCAGTGACAAGAAAATGTGCTTGTTTATACCCAAATACCTTAATAACCCTCAATTTCACATGTGCGTCCGGGGAGGGGCGGGGACAGGAAGCATTCAACTTGAAGGACACGCAGATATTACACTCGATGTGAAAGTTAATTTGAGAACACCAGGTAGTGAGCAGGGCTGGAGATACGCTTCTGAGGCCCCAGAGATCCGGGCAGCAATCCTTTTTTCTTCACTCTTTCTGCCTCGCACGTCTTTTAGCAGTGCCTTGGAATAACATTAATTTATCTAATGCGTGCACGCCATAAGTTACTTTTTTAATTATTATGATCAAAATATTGCTTAAAATTGACGCCAGCTGCATGTGTTTCTGTCGGAGATCATAATTGCAATTGTAAATTGGGGAGCAGCTCAGTGCTCGAAGCCTCCCTGAGTAAGGGCCCTGTTACCATTATGGAGAGGTGGATAAAAATAAACCAGAAGATCGCGAGGCAAAAATACGCCAGCCCGAGTTAAAAAGGATAATTAGCGGAGCAGAAAAGGAAGCGTAGACGCTTTGCGAGGCCCAAGGGGGCGGGAGCCGTGCCGCAACATGCGGAGGTGCCGGGAGGGGGCACTGTGGAGCGCGGGTCGGCTTCCCTTTGGGGATTCTCTCTGTAAAAGAGAGATAAAGAAACTCTTGGGGCACCTCAATGAGAATGAGTCCTGAGAAAGTTTCCAAAGTTCCTTGTCTAAGGAGGTCAGTGTTAATTAATTAGCTAAGGAAGGCTGGATGGACGTTTTTTCTTCACATATTCAATTAGGATTGTTTAAGTTGATTCCTTTTTGAACCAGGACCTTGTGCACGCTAGGCAAATGACCTACCATTGAGCTATGTCCCCAGCCCTCTTTTCACGTTTTAATTTTGAGGCAGGGTTTCATTAACTTGCCCAAGCCGGCCTTGAATTCCTCTGTAGCCCAGGTCTCCTTATTCTTTCAGTTCTGCCTCAACCTCCCAAAAGGCTGGGATTACAGACAGGAGCATCAGCCTCTGCCTTGCTTTCCCACGCTCCCTCCCTCTCTTCCCCAGAGATTGAGCCTAGGACCACGCACATGCTAGAGAAGCGCTTTACCCTGCAGCTGCTACCCCCAGCCCAGGTGCAGACTAACTCTGAGGAAGCCTACAGCTCCAAGAACGGAAGGCTGTTCCACAGTGAGACACTTAGAAGCCCAAGTCTCTGAATTCTTGTTTTTGAGACAGGGTCTCACTATGTAACTCTGACTGTCCTCAAATTCCATATGTAGATGATGTTGGCCTCAAAGTCCCAGAGATCCATCTGCCTCTGCTTCCTGAGTGCTGGGAATTCTTTTATTTATTCTTACTCCAGGACCCATCTGGGCATTTCAGACACATCAGTGCACAGTAGAGATGGACTCCCTCAAGGAGCATAGAGTGTAAGGGAGCCAAGAAATAAAAGCACAGGCTAACACAGGAGTGGATCACACAGCCATTAGAAGCACACACACTTTGGTTGTTTGACTTGGGTTGAATTACTTGACCCAACACTGCTGAACCTTTTAGCCACATGAGCACGGTGGCAACAGTGGCTGGCATTTACACTGTCACCTATTGTTCCTCAGTGAGTGTGTGGATGACAACTTGTCTAACCCCTAAGGAATCCGAGGCCGGGAGGGAATGTTTTTCTGCTCACTATAATTATTGTGTGTGCTTGTTTGCGCATATGCGCGTGTGCACAGGGGGCTAGGTGCTCCTTGCGCCCTCCCACCTTTCCTTTCTGAGACAAGATTTCTCTGAATTCGGAGCTCATCAATTCAGCTAGGCTTGCTGGCCACTGAGCTTCAGGGGTTTGCCTGTCTCTCATTCCCCACCTCTTCTTCTGCCGGGGTTTCAGGATCATGCCCCTGGCTTTTTACATGACTTCCAGGGATCAGAACTCAAAGATCCTCATGCTTGGGCAGGGGGAGAGACCGAGCCATCTCCCCAGCTGGAATGATGTTTAAAGCTTGTGGGGTGTTATCCATGAAGCTGTCACCCCCTGCTCCCCATGACTGAACGGAACTATCCAGACCTTACTTCTGTCCCTTCTGCCACATGTGTCTCAGAGGGTAAAATTCCAAACCTGAGAAATGGCAATAGTCACAGAGCCTAGCTCACAAGGGTTGAGAAAAATGTGTGAGAAGTGGTTAGCATGGCGTTTGACACATGACTTATTTCCCTCACTGACCAGTTAGCATTTGATGGGGGATACTCCTAGACAGGGAGAGAGGAAGCCCCTTACACTTTGGCCAAACTGTTGATGGGTCACCTGCAGAACCATTGGGAGGTCACTGAGAGTTCTGGGTTGGTCACACAGAATCAAGATGGGACTTAAATGAGGATTTTGTGTTTGAAGACAGTCGGAAGCCCAGACATAAGTGTCCCACTGGAACACCAACAGAAAGGAACAGGGAACAAAGAAGAAAACTGCCATCAGACAGAACCCGGGTCCTCTGCAAGAGCACCAAGTGTTATTAAACCACCAAGCGAGCTCTCCGCCTGCAGGCTAGCTTCAACAAAATTAAACAAGGCTAGAAGGAATCAGATGTGTGTTGGGTGGGGGCTGTGAGCTGGTGACCTGAAAGCACACAGTTTCCCTTGGAGGAGGGCGTTATGGAAGGACGAGGCAGTCTGCATTCCAAGGCTGGCCTGAGCTGAGGCTAGCCCAAGACTAGATGTGGCAGGTTGGGCCAGCTGGCATTTTGTGCAAACTGGCCAGGGAGTCTGCTAAATGTCTGTGAGAGGGTCTTTGGCCTTGGCAAGGTGATGGGGGAGGTAGGATGGGGGAGTAGAGGGTGTCACTCTGAATTCTGGGCTTATCACTTGAGGATGATTGCTGGGGACAGCAAAGCTGGGCTGGGGACTGGAGGACAGACTATGGCATACTCACTTGTCTATTGTTTGGAGGAGACTCCAGGACAGCCTCCTGGCTCTCCTGCTGTCCTTGTCCAGGGCTTTCTGTGCCCCAGGCCAGCATGGGCTTCTGGTGGACTGAAGCCTCCTGTGGGAACAGGGCACCAGAGTGGCTCAACCCCTGCTTTTGCCAGCTCAGTTCTCCAGTCTGAGCCCTGTTTGTCTTACCCTGCAGCCGCCAGGCCCCACCCTCCTGTCTTCCTGTCACTCAGGGTGACTCCCTAATGACTATAATCAGGATGTGTTCACAGAAGCGAGGGAGGCACAGCGAGCGGAGAGTGCTTCCCTAAGCCACCCAGTCCATTAGCGGGGCAGCGGCCTGTCACAGCTGTCCACCAGAGATGGGGCCTGGACTGGACGTGAGGACGGGGACGTAGGAGGAGAGACGGTGCCTTCCCCACCCCTTCCACTCTTTCTCGCTTCCTGGGTACTCCTGCTTAGGAGCTCTGCTCTAATTATAAATGGTTGGCCAGGGCCTGTAATTAAAAATAAAGCAGAGACAGGCAGCATTGTTTCCTAACATGTTTTTAATTGGTGGAGTTAATTTTAACAGGGCCTAGCCGCTGCTGTGGAGGAGGGAATTCCAGAATGGGGGCTCTTGCTGGCATCCCCCAGAGTGCCCGCCTGGTGCTCATCTACCCAGCTGCCTCCCCATAAGCCGCGGAGTGCTCCCTGAGGCTTTGTGTTTAGAGCTGCAGTGCTGGGTACGAGGCAGTCAGAGGCAGGATGAACAGGAGTGAGTGGCAGGGGCCCAGGAGCCTCTCTTTTGCTGGATTCTCATTCTTTCAATCACTTGGCCATTCTTCTCATCAGAATGGCCGTCTGCAAGGAAGAGGGAGAGGTTCTTAGGCTGGCTCATGTGGCAGGGTGAGGAGAGGCTCTTGGTATACCCAGGGGGGAGGGGGGGCAGCAGGACAGGAGAAAGTCTGAGCTGGTTAAAAAGTGGGATGGGAACAGAAAAGGAGCTAGAAAGGAAGTTAGCACAAATAGGAACTCCCCCCTCCTTCTGCATCCCAAGACCTCTCTGTTCTGCATGCTCCCCTCCCTGGAGTCCTCCCTCTCTTGGGGGACTTGACCCCACCAAGGGAAAGTCCATTTTCTCTTTTAATTTCAGCTTCAGTTGTGTGTGTGTGTGTGTGTGTGTGTGTGTGTGTGTGTGTGTGTGTGTGTGTGAGAGAGAGAGAGAGAGAGAGAGAGAGAGAGAGAGAGAGAGAGACTATGAAGCCCAGGCTGGTCTGGAACTCATTTTATGTAGCCCAGGCTGGCCTCAAATTCATAAAAATCTGCCTGCCTCTGCCTCCCCAGTGCTGGGATTAAAGGTGTGCCTGGCCAGTCTAGGCATTTTAATTCTATTAACAGTTTCAATATAGGCCGATATGTTCAAATTTAGCTATTTTTTAAGAGACAGGTTAGGACGGCTCATTCAGTAAAGGTGATTTACCTCCCTGTCTGAGTTCAATCCCCTCCCTGGGACCCAGCTTCTTTGAATGCTAGGAATCCTGGCAGACATGAAAAGAAATCCCAGATCATGGGGCTGAAGAGATGGTCCAGAGGTTAAGAGCACTTACTGCTCTTACAGAGGACCCAAGTTTGGTTCTCAGTATCCATGTCAGACAGCCCACAACTGCCTGTGACTCCTGCTCCCGTGAGATCTGACACATCTGGCCTCGGAGGGCACACATACCCACATACAGACACATAATTAAAAATAAAATAAATCTTTAAAAAGGAATCTTAGCTCATACACTCAACCTCTATCTGCCTCCACCCCCCCTACCCGGAACTGGGACAGTTCTGTCCTCATTCTTTCAGGATGCCTAGCTGGATGTCACAAAAGCAGAATTATCCTAGACTTTGAAGGGAAACTTACGGAACCAGGTACATAGTAGGTGCTCAGTAAAACCACACCATGCCATTTCCTACTGAGTGAAACAGTTTAGCCAGATATATTATTTTTGCTGAGATGGAACAAAGAAAGATCCCAACAAGACAGCCCTTTCTATAAACCAAACCTTGAGGATCCCCTTGTCCCTGTGCCCATCGCCAGGGCTTCATCTCTAAATGTTGCCTCTTTCGTAAGAGGCTGCGTAATGGTTTCGAGATGTTAAACCAATAATGTTCTTACTGGCTAGTGGCCTCCGCACCCACAGTCAGTGGCATGGAGAGGATGGAAGCAGTCTAAAACGAAGAAGTCAGTTGAGTTGTGTATTGGTGAAATTATTAAGGCCACTCCACGTAGTTAAAAGGGAGGTTTATTTTGTGGGGTACTTACAAATGAGGGGGTAGGTTACAGGGTCTGGCAAGGGTATAGCACAATCCGGCGTTGTTCTCTGGAGAACTCTGCTCGGTCTACCTCCAGCGTCCAGAGTCCAGGAACCAAGAGAGTGAGTTCTTCCCGATCCTTCGTCTTCCGCTTCCTCCTCTGCCCCGCCTTGTGGGCGTGACCATTACCAAAGCCTCAGTGGGGGGGTTGGAACTTCCAGGCCAATGCTGGGATGGCTACCCACTACAGTTGTGGAATGGGTTCTTTTAACTGGGGGCAGCCGCAGATACAACAGACTATGAGCCAAGCTTAAGAGAGCATCACTTTGGCTTTAAATTCCAAAACGGCTTAGTTTAAGCTCAAGACTGACTAGTGTATTTTGAGACATTAACCGCTAAGTGTCTAGGGATGGGAGCAATGTTTCAGTGTAGCATGAATTAACACAGCTCTAAGGTGCAAAAACATCGATGTAATAACCGTGCTTTCCCCCTCAAGCTGTGTGTCTAATATCAGCCGTGCTTCTAATAATACTGAAGACCCAGTGACGAAGAACATTCTGCGTGCACGGTGGCTTACTACAGGCTAGGTGCTGTGCTGGGGTTTGAGGTGTCTCATTTAACACTCCCAGCCTCATAAACCGATTACCCCCGTGAGCTCATGCAAATTGCTGAATTCCTCACAGTGAGAACAATGGGCCTCTGTCTTGTCTTTCAATCAATGCCATCACCCCTATTTCTGGGGCTCCTCCTTCATCTAGGATCTTGTCTCCGCTGATGCAGCTTAGAGAAATCAGTCCCCACTGTCCTGAGGCCTCCAGGGGAGGTGGCTACTTCCTCTTCTGGGTTACAACTACATTCCCACAAGGTCTCATCATTTTGTACCCACTCCTTTATTTATTTGGGTGGAAGAGAGGTACACATGCACCCTACTCGGTGGTCAGAAAACGACCTGTGGGCATGGAGTCTCTCCTTCCACTATGTGCATTCTGGGCTTTGAACCCCAGCTGCAGGCTTGATGTCTGCAGAACACCACTGAACCACTGTCCTTCATCTTTGTGCTTTTTAAAGACAGGTTCTTTAGGCCAGGTTGGCCTTGAGCTCAATATGTAGCTGAGGATGTTCTTGAACTCTTGGTCTTTCTGTCTCTACCTCCCAAGTGCTAGAATGACAGGCGTGAGCCACCCTGCCTGGTTTATGTGGTTGATGCTAGAGGCTGAATGCAGAGATTTGTGCTGGCTAGGCAATCTCTTTATTGATTGGACTATATACTTGGCCCACATCTTTACACTTCATACATAAAATGTCACTGTCATCACGTGTGTGTGTGTGTGTGTGTGTGTGTGTGTGTGTGTGTGTGTGTTCTCATGTTCATATCTGGAACAGTTTTCTGTAGG
This sequence comes from Onychomys torridus, assembly GCF_903995425.1. Taxonomy (NCBI): domain Eukaryota; kingdom Metazoa; phylum Chordata; class Mammalia; order Rodentia; family Cricetidae; genus Onychomys; species Onychomys torridus. The sequence continues at coordinate 37,249,795 of NC_050449.1, read as the reverse complement.
ATCTAGCAAATGACTGGGAACTGACAATGGTGAAGGAATGCCAGAGTGGCTGAGTAAGAAGAAGCTCATCATGATGCTGAGAGCCAGGGTGTTGCTCCCCTAGCTGAGAAGGACTGCTTCTTAGGAAGCTTGGGGAGCCAAAGAAAGAGCCAGAGCAGAGTGCAGAAGGAGTGTGAGGTCTGTTCAGCCCTCCATTTTCACTATTTATTGATTTGGCACAGGGTTCCACTATGTAGACCAGGTTGACCTTGAACTCTGAGTGACCCTTGGCCTCATGGCCCCAGTGTTGGGATTATGGCTAAACCTCACCTGGCTAGGCCTCACTTTCACTTCTCACTTCTAGATTGCAGGGGAGACTGTGGAGCCCAAGGCTGTTTGTCCCCTGCTTTTCTCTCAAACTCCCAGGATGCAACAGCAGGGAGAACCATGAGAGGGCTTGAGATATGCCTCAAGCTCACACAGCAGCCAACTTGGTTCACGGCTGGTAACCAGTGTGGAGGAATTACAGAGTGGCCCACAATCAGGTAGGTGTGAACAAGGCTAGCAGAGAGGACAACCCAATAGCCAAGATTAGTAGGATTTTAGTCTTAGCTAGGAATGGTGACATATGCCTGTAATGTCAATACTTGGGAGGTTGAGGCAAGGAAATATAAAGGTTGGGGCCAACCTGCTCTATATAACAAGACCTTACCTCAAACAAACAAGCAAATTTATTGTATCTATTCTTTTTGTTGTGCTGGGGATTTGAGCTCGAGCCTTATATATGCTAGTCAAATGCTTGCCATTGAATTACATACTCAACAGTATGTGTGTGTGTCTATGTATATACGCATGTATGTATTATTATTATTTTATTATTACATTTTTGTGTACACACATATGTGGAAGCCATGGGAAAACCTGAAGAAGGCACCTCTCTTTTTCCTTCATGGAGTTCCCAGGGGTTGAACTCAGGTTGTCAAGCTTGGCTGCAGCTGCACTTTACCCACTGAGTCATCTTGCTGGCTCTTATTATTTTTAAAGGCAGGCTGACTATAGTACCCAAGCTGGTTTCAAATTCTTGTGTTCATACTTGTAATTCCAGCCCTTAGGAGGCTGAGGGAAGAAGAGCAGTGAGAGTTTGAGGCCAGGAGTTCGAGGCCAGCCTATGCTGAACTAGGGTCCAAAGTAATCATTCATGTGACACAGAGCTGTCCAGGGACAGGGCAGGATCTGGTCTCTTTGCAAATTGTTGTTGTTGTTATTTGCGACAGGGTCTCACTAGGGAGCCCTGGCTGGTCTGGATCTCACTACGTAGATGAAGCTGACCTCAAATTTACAGAGATCCACCAGCTTCTGCCTCCCAAGGGCACTTTGCAAAAATTTGACACTATGGTCTGATTTTGGACATTAATTTTGATTTTCTAAAACTGTTGTATTAAAATATTATTTATTGGGGAAGTGGTAGAAGATGTGCTGGTTTGAAAGGAAATGGCCCCAAAGGGAGTGGCATTATTAGGAGGTGTGGCTTTTTGGAGTGGGTGTGGCCTTGTTGGAGGAAGTGTGTTCTCCTATGCTCAAGCCACTCCCAGTGTCAGAGACCATTTCCTGTTGCCTGCAAGATGTAGGACTTTCAGCTACTACTCCAGTACCATGTCTGCCTGCACACTGCCATGTTCTCCACCATGGTGATAATGGACTGAACCTCTGAAACTGTAAGTGAGCCATCCCAATGAAATGTGTTCCTTTATAAGAGTTGCTGTGCTCATGGTGTCTCTTCACAGCAATAGAAACCCTAAATAAGACAGGAGAGAACCTGACTTTTCCAGTTGTCATCGGACATCCCATATGATCACAGGTCCCCTATCCCACCCCCCCACTCCAGGTTTGTCCCCTCAGTCTCTTCCATAAACTCATATCTCCACTCCCCCCTTCTGCCTGCTTATTCATACTCTCCTAGACATCTTCCCAAGGCAAATGCATTCTGGGCATAATGGCAGGATTATCCATGGAGTTCAGTCTTTACACAGGCTGTCTGACTTACTACATCTGGAGGAGCCATTTACATCTGGTAAGTACCCGATAAATATGTGTTGACTAAGCCTGCCTCCGTTATTAGTTTGACTGAATCTTTCTTCCCCTACTCCAGCCTAGGGCGTGGGAGTGAGGAAACTGTGTAAGATCCTCCGTCAATTCTTTTGTTACGGTGGAGGACCTGGTCCAGGAGCTCCAGTAACACATTCAAGCTCAGAATGGTGACAAGGCTGTCATCACAGTGGACAGGAGGATGGAGTTTGGAGCCAGCCTGGGCTGTATCACAGCCTGCCACAAACAGATGGACAGATCTATTCACTTCCCAGTGCTCTGGTGACAAGTTACCACAAACTGAGAACTTTCCTTATTCCCTCCTAACTGCGGAGGCTGGAGGTCCAAAACAAAAGTGACAGAGAGTCTCCTCCTCTGAGATTCTAGAGAATAGGATCTAAAATTCCCTGAAGAAGTCTTGCCTATATTAAGGACTCTAGACTTGGCTTTGACCACTGCATGGCTGACTTGAGCATTGTGATTATGGAGAAATGGAATGTTTATCAAGGACCCGAGTTATCTTAATAGCCATTTACTATCAGCCTCAGTATCTGACCAAACCTGCACGAGACTTTTAGATAACACTCTTGGAATGTGGTGCTAAGCTTGGCCCAGCTCAGGCCTTTCGCAGCCCTGAAGCTAATGATGTCGTGAGATAACATCTGGGTTTAGTTGTTTTGTTGTATAGTGAAGGTATTGAACTCAGGGCCTTGAGCAATGCAGGCTAGGTTCCAGCAAGTGCCACATCCCCACCCCTCAGATAGCATCGAGTCCTGTGGAAAAGATTTCCTGCTTTTGCTGTAGCTTTTTAGGCTCCAGTCAAGTACTTGGAGAGTTCTTCCACAGCAGAGCATGTCAGTCAGGACATGGTTACTCATACTTGGCTCAGAGAGAACTGTTTTATTCCCAGGAGGCAAAGGTGTTGTTTTCACATTGATGAGAAGAATCTGGGCTGGGAATAATCTGTCATCTTAGCACTTAGGATGCTGAGGCAGGAGGATCATGAGTTTTAAGGCTAGATTGGGCTACATTTCAAGTTCTAGATCAGTTTGGGTTGTGTATAGGAATCCTGTTTTTTCCTTTCTTTTTCTTTTTAGGATTTTGAGCTCACTATGATGTTGGGGGCCTGCAGAGGCCCCTTGAGCGTTCCCGCCAGTAAAGGGTGCCTCGGATATCTGATTTTTGATCTGTACTCACTGGATCCAATGTCGGCCTTTGCCACATCTCTGTACAAATCCAGGAGTGGATAACTCTTCTCGTAGGCTATTCCTAGAGGCAGTATTACTTCTAGGATTACCCCATGGTACATTTTTACTTAATGACCTGCGTTGTACCACATTTAAACATTTGGTACCAGGGCCCTTCTTGTCACCTCTGGGCATTTTCTTCTCCTAATCTAAGCCTCATTACTACAGTTAAGAGATTCAACCAACCGTTGAGCTATACTGAATCCATTCTTCCAAAGGAAGCTCATCTCATCTTTAATGGGGTGTAAGCTATTCTTTGCATTGCTGCATTAGCATTGCAAGTCCAAGGACTCATTAATACTTTTTAAATTCTTTATCGGATACAGCTTTTGTTATAGTTTCGTGTTTCAAGCCTTTGTAAAGAAATCAGTGAAGAGTTTGTGTGCCCTGAAATATCTTTGGTATACCTCAGTTGCTTTTCCCAGTTCTGGAATTTTTCCCAAGCATTTAGAGCTGCTGCTATGGCATAGGGATTATGTATGCTCATCATAAATGGCTTGTACTATTCCTGTCAGCGAAACATCCCTCACCAAGTATTTGATCTGGAGATCTCAAAACTCTTGAGTTACCTTGTTGTTCTAAATTTCTTGCCTTTCTCAACCAGCTTTTCCACTGTAACTGCTGGCTATATTCTAGAACAGCTGAATTAACTGATGCTCATCGGAATGCATTCTTTGTGAGGCAGACCATGAAGTTTAACATCTGTTTTATGTATTGGAGTGTATCCCATATGTAACTACGTCCTTATATTATTTAAAGTCCTTTGTTGAAAAGGTTGTAATGTATATGTTGTATATGGCTCGAGATGTGTCATCTGCTGGCTTCTCATGGATATAACAGGATAAGCCATTGTATGAGAGCCATTTGGGATGTTACAACCTGGTATGGTCTTCCCTTCTGCTTATTAGGTCCCTTGCTGCATGTTTATTGGAGAATTCCTCCAGGGCTTGTAATATGAGCACCAGGGTCTGTTTTCAGGAGTAAAACTCCTCTCTTGTTAAGAGATTCAGCAAATTTTTCAATGAATCATGGAAGTTTATGTTGATGAACACATGATTCCATGGACCTTATCTTACTCAAGTAATGATAGTTTTTTCTTCCTTATATAGTGTCTGAGTAGGTACAACTTCACTCTCGAATTGTTAGTGTTCTATCCATTAAATACTCATAT